>NC_142794.1:84986799-85151217 GCF_049724085.1 Artemia sp. Qi Xiang Cuo
ATTCATGAAGACTATACCTTTCCACAGAGCTTTTGATCATAGTGTTCTCGACCGTTTTAGGATGTATGGACCGAGTGGGAGCTCACAGAAAGTGAGGAGCTTCTTTTGTGTAAATCTGAGATTGTTAGTTCAGATAATGATAACGACGTGGTAGAAGTTCATTATACATCATCTGGACTATCGTATACATCAGATGATTTGGTGAAGAGGGGACCCACCGTGGGAAGTGGTTTTCTTTAGTATTGTTTGTGAATGATTAAAAAATGATGAGTGACAGAAAACATTTTGAAACTAAACAAAACTTTAAATTTGGTAAATTGTCAAATGTTGTCAAAATGTAATTTTTTCCTGAAATTGAAACCTCTTAGTTTAACTCAGGTATTGAACCTTTGGTAGATATACTGGTTCGAAAATAAACTATTCCCGTAATACAGAAAATTTAAGTTTGAACAATTATTCGTTATTATTTCATCATATCTTTGATTTAGTAGCTCTTTACGTTTAGTTGAAAAGTGTCCTCTTGTGGGAAAGAGTTTTTGTCACTTTAACTAGTATGGCATTGGACATAAGTTTACGTTTGAACAATTATTTAACTTTATTTCTGCTCATCTTTGATTTAATGTAGTAGCTCTTTACTTTTCTTTGAAAACTTATTTTGTGGAAAGTTTTTAATTAATAAAACATTTCGTGGTAACGAAGTGTAAGTAAGGAGCGAGCCAGCTCTATGGTATCCGAAACTCTAGAAAACGGAATTTTGGTACCAATAGATACATTAATGAATCAGCTTTAAATGCTGATTTCAAATATCAAAGTTTCATCAAGTTTAGTCTGCGTGTTTATTTGATAGTTTTTTCTCACGAGATAACATATCAAGCTAATGGGGCAAATTGTAAGAGGCAAAACGTATAATGTACTCAAGTAAAGCGGGATTTTCTACCATTATGTGATGTAAAACAGCACTTCAACCTAAGGAAGGTCTAAGTGTTGTAGAAATAAAATTCTTAGATAGTAATCGACTTGAAATTATCGAAAACTATGTATTGAGTTTCTGAGTTTTTGAATTTCTCAGACCACAATGGTGAATCGTGGTGCACTTGGTCTTAAATATTTATGTAGTCGGTACAGAATTAACTGTTAATAGAATTTTTATTTATAAGCTTTGTTTGACTAATCTGATTCATTTAAATCTTTAAAAATAATGTACTCCTATTAAAAACAACTCACTACAGCATCTAGTCGACCGAGAAGGACACTTCTGTGCATGCTCCCCCCTCCATAGAGGATGAGCGGTCTATACTTACCTTTTTAGGAGTGATTAATTAGAAGTATGTTTACAGAAAATTTACGTTTAAGCAATTATTCAACTTTATTTCTGCTCTCTTTGATTTAATGTCGTAGCTCTTTACTTTTCATTGAAAAACATAGTTCTTGGAAAAGTTTTTTTTCCTGGTTTTATCACAGACATTAAATCTCATACAGGCTTCTATCAATGACATTAAATCTCGCTCCGTATGTAAAAAATAATAAAAAAAACCCACATCTGGCTAATTGATGAATTTTAGACATACAAAATTATAGATAAAATTAAAAATAATAAGTAACCCTGTTTATTACATTTATAGAACACCCCTCAGTATATTCATGAAGACTATACCTTTCCACAGAGCTTTTGACCATAGTGTTCTCGACCTTTTTAGGATGTATGGACCGAGTGGGAGCTCACAGAAAGTGAGGAGGAGAATCTTCTAGCTACATGTGCAGAGAACGAGAGCATCGAGATTACACCTGAGGAGGAGGAAGAACTTCTCTGTACATGTAAAGCGGTGGATCTCTTGAGGAGTGGGCCTTCGGTTCGAATACATAACCCGTGACTTCGAGTGCGTGAAGATTTATTTGCGGAGGAGATACCCTCTCTCAAACATATTGTGCCAGTGGAGGGGGATCTATTGAGGAGTGGGTCCGAGGATTTATTTGCTGAGGAGACACCCTCTCTCACAAATATTATATCAGTGGAGGAGGATGAGGTTCAAATAATAGAACCTCCTGAGATAGTATACATTAAAACAGTGATAAATATGGATATTACAAAGGAATAAATATTTGAACATAGATTGTTTGTGAATTTGTTTATTGTTAAAATGCATATATATATACAACAATGTCTTTAAATCTTCACTTTAGATTTCTTCATCTTCGATGTATAGGCAACTATCGTGAACCACTAATGCTGGTAAATCATTTGGATTCACTGTATATTGATCTTGATTAACTGCAAAGTCAGGGTCACATTTTCTACATTATAATGCAACTTCACTCTTGTCATATCTTTTTGTATAGTCATTGATACTATTTGAATTCATATTATGAAATTAATGAGTTTCAATCTGTCTATTTGAAGCAATATCACATACAGTTTTTTCAAATGATGACTCACATTCAGTCACTTCCAAATAAAAATCGCTTAGTTTATAGTCATTGCAGGTAGTGCCGTCACAACGATGACCTAGAAACCAGATTGTCTTGTTACCCCAACAGTTGAATCGTAGACCAGATTCCTCTTCCCAGAATAATTTAAATCCGTGACGATACCAATCTCGTAGAAATAAACTGAAATCACGTTTGGGGTTCTTTCCAATCATAGCGGGGTAAGTATTCTCCCACTGATCACATTTATCATAGTGACAATTGGAGCACAGGTGCCCTCTAGGATGAGAGTCACACACATCCTCAAGACATGAATTACATCCTTTAATTTGTACTGCATAGCCTCTATGTAATTTACAAGGATTACATAATTTACACTTTTCACTATAGTCATCAATAATTGTACAAGTCTCACATTGATTCCAACTGCCAAGAGTGTACATGCACAGTGGACATATATAGAACATTTTTCGGTTTCCGATGTCAACTCACTCACAGCTAAAACGAAACTGATCCTCTCCGTTCGATAAATTCAATGAGAGGGAAATGGGGGAGAGAGGAGTAACTCTGTGACGTTACCTCTTTCGAATGAGGAGCCATCTACATTGAATTCATTGGCAGTGTTTTCAAAAGTATATCCACAATATGATTCTGCCTTGTGCCAATTAATATATCAATAAATTGAGTATAAGCATTTGAATCACATTTTAAAAGCTTCAGACAATAGTTCAATGGGGGAGAATCACTCCTCATTATATTGTCAAGTGTTCCCCGACAAGAGAATATCCTGCGTTTAAGAGATAACTCGAGAAAATCATCATCCAAAATCAAATGTTTTTCCATAAACACTAGATTTGATCTAATTCTCTCTTTCTCAAATTTATCCATTTTTCAATCCTTTCAATCTGACTGCTGACTCTAGACTGACCCTGATTCGTTAGCCCTAACCAGAAAAGAAAGGGAACATTTTCGATTTCGAAACAATTTTATTGAATAATCACAACAACAACATCAATAATACAGAACATATACAATTAACGATACTGTTTATTGTCTTCAATATGCTTCACCAATGCACTTAAAGCACATTGAAGTCTATTCACTTGTGCTATATCAACTTTTGCGGCGAAACATAATTGATCCTCCATTTTAAATTTGCTCAAGGATATCACATATCTTGCATATACTGCATCCCATTCCAGACAAAGTCGCGATCCTTTCGTAATTTCCACCGCAATGTTTGGTGCTCTTGTACCATTATCATCAACTCCACTATCAACTTCTAATAGGGTAAATATTCCACTCATCGACATCAACACAAATATAAATCCAAATGAGTAAAGTCAAAACTGTTCTTCTTCTCACTCCTTTGAATTCTATTCACAGACTAATAAAACTATAGCAAAAAACCCGTTCCTTATATTCCCATCGCCGCTAATATGTAACCAGGCCTCTGATTGGCTGAGAAGGAGGATGTATCCGACTCGCTGATTGGCTGAGAAGGAAACACGTGATCTAACTGTTTCCGGGAAAGTCATAACATTTGGCTTGAACAACAACATCAAATACTATTTCTGGATCATCCATATAACAGACATGAAAAACATCAAATAAATCGAACAACAAGCGACAAAACCATAAAACAGACATGAATTGCTGTTGACATACATAAATGTGACAAAGTCCCTGTTTTTCAAATTCTCACTGACAAAAACCATTAAATATCTATGAAAAACATCAAATAAATCGACCAACACACATAACCATCCATGAAAACATACATAAATGTGACAAAATTCCTTTTTTTCAAATTCTCATTGACAAAAACCATAAACCACGTGGTTCTCGTGCTCATATATGGTGTTAAAAAAGTTGTAGGTGGCAGCAGGGTGTTCTCGTCGCGCTGGTACCCCCTCCTCTACTTTTATGTTGTTTTAAATTGCTGAAAAAGTTTTTCCAGCATACAAATAGCAGGCCAAAATACAAATTCTTAAAATAAAACTGTAAAAATTGAAATAATTTTCTTTTTCCCTGAAAAAGACTATGTCAACATAAAATGAACAGAAATTAACTAGAAAAACTTTTTCCATTAAATAAGTTTAAAACAAATAAAGAATTCAACCAAAAAATGACCAAAAATAGAATCAAATAATCTACCAAGCACACAACTAACACAAATCAGCATCGATAAATAAATGAAACCCAAAACCAACAGAAATTACAATAAATAACCAAGTCAAACTTTCGCTTATTTATTGATGCTGATTTGTAGTAGTTGTATGTTTGGTAGATTATTTGATTCTATTTTGTTTATTTTTTGGTTTAATGGAATTCCTATTTTTTTAAACTTATTTAGTAGAAATTTTTTCTTAGTTTTTTTGGTTTTTCTGAAATTTTTGCTTACACAAGTATATTGTTTTATGCTTCATTTGATTTCTGCCCGTCATTACGAGTCAAACTTTGTCCCTTTTTTCCAAAAAATGTTAATTCTTCAGCAACTACTCATTTTTTCTAAATAGCGTCATAGCTTTCAGAAATTAGCCTACAATGACCAATTAAAAAAAAAAAAAAATTAACTGTTAAGAAAATGAAAATGAAGCAAGCTGCACATCATTCGAACCGTCCGAATGTCCTTTACATGTTGTTGATAAAAAAAAAGTCGAGACTGGAATTTGCAAGAATATATAAGTGTTTGAACGAGAAAATCCCCCCGCCCAAAAAAAGAAAATTTTCTGAATAATGGCGTTTTACTCTAAATGTTTTCAACAAAACCTATAATTTTTATTTCACCAAACGATAGATCGCTCTTTTTTGAATCAAATAATTTATTAACATTCTGTACAACTAATATTTTTAACCAGGAAAGATAAAAGAACTGACGCCTCGTTCTGCGATCGCATGCGCGAATTTGGTTTCCACATCAGTAAAAAAAAAGCAAAGCATCTTACATATTGGGTTTTAGTTGCATAAAGTACTTAGCCATAAAAGGCTAATTTCTCCTTTATAGGCTAAAATCGTTAAGTTCTACATTAGTGGAGCATGTGTTCCCCGATATTCGTTTTAAGCACCTTTCAATACCCCGGCATCAGTACCCGAGCCTACCGCGGCGAATATGAGCCACCCCCTCTCTTTTTTTGAATGACAGCAAGCCTTGAATCACTTACTATTGCAAATAGTACTAACAAATACGACATAAAAGGAAAGAATTTGGGATATTTATCTGATCTAACTAAAGGTAAGGATTCCGGCAACAACGATTTTAGGGGGTGTCAGTTGTCTTGCGTGAGGCACACCATGTTGGTACAACTAGTTCTGAAGCATGGAAGCAGATAGGAGGTACGTTGGACAGCATTGCTCCAGTTTTGTTGAAGCACAACGAGTCCAGATCTACCATAAGGAATCATAGCCTCTGGATCAACTATTTAGATCATCGAAGACTTTCAGGTACCAATGCTACGCCTGCCTGAAAAAGCACCAGAAGTTCACAGAGAGTTTGTAAGTGGCAATTTTGTTGTTAGGAAATCAACCATGCCGTTTTGCAGCATTGCATGTGATCTGGCTTTATAGTCGACCGTGAATCTGGACATCAAAGGTCATCGAAGAGTTTCTGGTATCTTTGGTGCGACACCGAATGAAAATGCCAGGGATCGATATCTGGCTACTCCCCCCTTTATCACAGCAGCCACCAGAACGCTGAAAGCAAACCTGAATATGGATGACGAAGCAATGAAGCATCATGAAGATACCACTGCGTTTACGAATCTGACAATAAAAGTTAAAATCGGGTTATGGACTTGGTAGAGTTGCTCGGAAACCCATACATCGTGTTTGGTAGATTATTTGATTCTATTTTGTTTATTTTTTGGTTTAATGGAATTCCTATTTTTTTTAAACTTATTTAGTAGAAATTTTTTTTTAGTTTTTTCGGTTTTTCTGACATTTTTGCCTGCATAAGTATATTTTTTTTTATGCTTTATTTGAATTCTGCTCGTCATTACGAGTCAAACTTTGTCAAATTTTTTTTACGAGACAAATTTTTTTTAAAAATTAATTTCTTAAAGTCATGATATAAACGCCTGTCAACATCATTTATAAAAAAGCTTTGTTTTATTTTTGCAAAAACAAAGAAGATCCAATGTCACAAATGATTAAAGCTGTTTTGTTTCTCCTTTTTTCAGATAAATCAGACCTTTCTGGACGTTAAGTAATAAACATACGTGTTTAAATTATTTGACCTTTGTAAATCTAGATAACAAATTTTGATCAGAGGTCTTTGAGGAGATTGCAATTAAAAAGGATATGGAAGGGAGACTGGTTGCACTCCAGCCTTTTTTCAATATTCTTTCAACATGCCCAGAAAGTTTAAACTTCATACCCTCAGGTTTATACCCTCAGCTGTTCTCGACACATTCACAGATACGTCGTCTTGTAAAACGGGATGAACAAAGTACCTCTTGATTTAGTTGAAGATGCTCCTAAATATTTTCCGAACGACGTGACGGCTGATACCATCAGCCATTGTATATATTGCTGGTATTTCCTTTTCACATCCAATAAAAGAAAAAATGTCTTTGGTTGTTTTTACCATTCTTCTTGACATTTCCCTAAGGTTTGACCTTAATGCTCCATGCTTTTTCTCATTTATGGGACCAAACATACCCTCTTTTCTTGATAAAAAAACACCTTGTGTGTTAACAATAGGCAATTTGCATAGCTTATAGCCCTTGCATCTGGGGCTAGGGGTTGTGATTGTGAACCCTGGAGGCATAGTTATTTAACCTTTGATCTATTTTAAATAAAATAGTCAGCTCAAAATTATCGATTGAATGAATTTGGGGGAAAAAGAGGGTGTTGATCACTTTTAATTCTTAAAAAGGGCACTGGAACTTTTGATTTCCAATTGAATGAGCACCCCCCCCCCCCAAGCTCATCAAAATGTTTTCCATGATAACCACATGTGTTAACATTGAGAAACTAGCTTAACTTACAGCCCTTGCTCCAGTAGCTGCTGGTGGGGTTGCTAACCCCGGAGGCATGGTTATTTGACCATTAGACTTTTTTGAAAAAACAATTCTTTTTTTATTTTGATCGGATACATTTGGGGGGGAAATGGCGGAAAGAGGGAGAGGCTGATTGTCCTCTGATTACCTTTGATTCTTCAAACTTGAAATTTCAATTTCCAATCGAGTGAGCCTTCTCCAAAGTTTGTACGACCATCCCTTCTATAAAATCTTTAAATTTTAACAATAGGTAACTTGCAATAACCTACAGCCCTTACCCCGAGGACTATGTTTTTTTTTAGTTAATCACGTTTATTAGTTCCGTTTTATTGTTCGATTGTAAATTGAATGTTTTAGTGCCCTATTTAAAAGTAAAAAATGATTGGATGACAACCAGCCCCCCCCCTGGGAAAAACCCCGTCTGCTGAAAATACCCCCAGGAAATACCACCTCGTAGAAAATACTCCCCCCCTGGAAAATATAAACTTATAAAAAAGACTAGAACTGCCTGGGGATTATACATAATTCTACCTCCATCCTCCTCTCATCTCTTCCCTAGAGCTAATTCTGTATTTATCCGAAGGCTTAATGAGATTTGAGATGTTTTTACATTAAAATGCCCCCTTTGAGGCATCTCCCTCTCTCCCTAGCTACAAAAAAAATCAGAAAACCCCATTGTAGAAGTTTAAGTACCTTTTTAAGTTTTGTATTTTGTCCATTGCTTACAGATAGTGTATGTTATTGGGAAAAATATGGACATTTTTCGCGTGGGAGTTTTCTGAAGGGGGGGGGGATTCTCCACGAGAAGAACATTTTTGCATGGAGGAAGGGCAAGACTTACACATAAATTCCTCTTTTTCACTTTCCTTAGCACTTCTCAGCTAAACTAAAAAATAACAGAACCAAAATAAAAAATCCCAATTTGGAAGACCATATTTTCCGCGAGGGGGTATTTTCCAGGGGAAGGTTTTTCCATGGGAGAGGGGGGTAAACGCCTAAGCCCGTAGACAGTGACAGGGCGAAGGTAAAACCCATTAACAGACATAAAAAAGGAGAAATAAATCTGGCTTTTAGTTTGTTACGTCTGATTTTCTTTGTTTTTGTGACAACAAAACAGACCTTTTTTATTGATCATCTTGACAGTCAGGTATATTATGACTTTAAAAAGCAAACAATTCCAACAAGATTGAACATGTAAAGATTCTAACTTGGGTTTTACCCAATGTAAGTACGGGGGTTGAGTTGCACGAGAGTTCAGTTATACGAGGGTTAAGTTGCACAGTGGTTCAGTTGCATGGTGGTTCACTTGCACGGTGGCCCATTTGCACGGTGGTTCAGTTGCACGGGGGTTTAGTTAAATGGGGTTGAGTTGCACGGGGGTTCAGTTACACAGGAGTTCAGTTGCATGGTGGTTCAGCTGCACGGTGGTTCAGTTGCAATGAAACCCATTCACATCTACGGGAGATTGGATTAGAGATTGAACCTACTAAAACATAATTCCTAGTGGCAAACAATAACAGTGATTTCCAGCATCATTCAATTAGGGTGAGATCAGTTAAAATCTTTAATAATGATTCCATTAAACACCTTGGGTTGCCTTTTGGCCCGACAATTAAAGCTACGCGGGAGTTGGTGTTACCGTCTGTACTGGGAAAACTTATGGCCTGCTAGTCAGGGTGAAAGGTCGTTTTGATAAACCAACACTTGCTATAATTCATAATTCAATGTTTGCACCTCATGTATTTTTCATTGTTCCATTTTTGGAGTTTTTAAGTAAAAGTTATAAAAAGCGTATTCGCGTGTACTTTTTCCGGTTTTGTAAATATTTTCTTGGAATTCCACTATGGATCAAAAATAGGTATATTATACGAAAATTTGTAATATTTGATATTACTATTAAAATGGATCATCAATTCGACTGATTTCTTAGACGATCTAGAGAAAATAGAATATGTTTTCCCCTTAATTGTCTCGTTTAATGGAAAAATAGTTTTGTCGCCATTGCTTTAATAAAACAGCTATTTATGCGTTACGTTTTATGAGTGTTTTTAGTGTTATGCTCTAATGAGCTATCATAAGCTATTTATTATATATTCATCAGATATTGAGTATTATGTGATATATATATATATATATATATATATATATATATATATATATATATATATATATATATATATATATATATGTGATATATATGTGATATGTGATATATATATATATATATATATATATATATATATATATATATATATATATATATATATATATATTTAAATAGTTAGAGGATGTAGCCTAAAGCCAAACTGGATAGCCATGACAAAACAAAGATAGAAAAAAAAAAAAATGAAGACTGGTCTACAAATAGAAAAAGGAAAGGAATAGAAATTCAATTCTTTCACTTTCTTCTACTGACCCTAGATCCGTTGTTTTTTTTCGTTATTTTGAGATTTTCTCTGTTTTGAAATATTTAGAATCTGACCTCTAAATCGTTTTGAGGTCAAAATCGTCTTTTGACCTCAAAATCGCCAATCAGTTATAAAAGTTGTGTTATCAGCACAACAAATTCCAGGCACATTCTTTAGTTGGTCAACTTTCCTGCATAATCTATACTATATAATATAAATTCTCAGGGATTACCCGAGTCATCTTCATTCCTTTTACGGTTGACAAATTATATAACAAAGATCAAATACAATAACTTTTAATTGGTCATTTATCTTCGGTAACAACACAGTGATGACACCAAAAAAAGAACACAATTATAACCAACAATATCACAGACACTAAATCATTTAAAAACCATTCGCACAAGCTGTACAATCATTTGCTCAAGCTGTGTACACTCAACTAAAATCTTCAAAAACGTAAAACTATCTTTGCGGCATGATTAGATAACAGCCAAGAAGTAACTCTTTGGAGAGCTGCTTCTTCAAAGACTACTTATAAAACTCTTATCTGCATCAAACAGTAATTTTTATACTTTATGATTATTTCTAAATGGATTCGCTTAACCCCTCACCCCTCATCTAAAAAAAGTTCCAGTTTAGAATAAACACAATCGCGCAGCATATCACCATTATTAATGTTCTTGAATTTGAAGTCATCTTACGAAAAAAAAGCAATAAACAGGAATCTAAGATGTTTTGACTCTGCTGCCACCCCTGAATTTAAAGTCGCCCCTTTCCAAAACCAAAATAGGTCTTAGAACCCCTCTGAATTTAACAATTTTAGTTTTTAGTTAAGGTGGTTTATTTTGACTCTGCTGCCGCCCTGAATTTAAAGTTGCCCCTCTCCAAAACAAAAGTAGGTCTTAGAATCCCTCATCCCTCTGAAAGCAACAATTTTAGTTACTAGCTAAGGTGGTTTATGTTGACTCTGCTGCCACCCCTGAATCTAAAGTTGCCCCTCTCCAAAATAAAAGTAGGTCTTAGAATCCCTCATTCCTCTGAAAGCAACAATTTTAGTTACTAGCTAAGGAGGTTTATGTTGACGCTGCTGCCACCCCTGAATCTAAAGTTGCCCCTCTCCAAAATAAAAGTAGGTCTTAGAATCCCTCATTCCTCTGAAAGCAACAATTTTAGTTACTAGCTAAGATGGTTTATGTTGACTCTGCCGCCACCCATGAATCTAAAGTTGCCCCTCTCCAAAACAAAAGTAGGTCTTGGAATCCCTCTGAAATTAACAAACTGCATAAGAAATCTAACGGAATTGACTATTTTAGATTTTGTCTGTAAAAGGGGAGATTAGAGACAGATCTCTCTTAAATCAGTCGGCATTCTTGGAGGATTCACAGGGATTTTAAGCAGTCAGTAATACACTTTATTCCGAATCCTTTACTGACATTCTTAATAAACACAACAAATAATTAAACTTATTAGTCTATAAGCTAGAAACGAAACAATTTCTATTATATTAAAAATGCCAGTCTTTTTTGATTTTTTTTTAGGGATCAAATTCACATGGTTTTGCGGCTTGAAACACTAGGGTAAGAGGTTAGAAAAACTCTGAATTAAGTTATACATTATTTTTAACATGTATAAACATTTGTTTATATATGTATATTGTTTATACATTTATTTTTAACAATTAAATACACACAGCTTGTACAAAACACCTTCCAACAAAATCATTTAGAATCTCAGAGCATGATTGAAACATTCAAGTCCTTTAAGTTCAAAGACTGAACAACACAAAAAAAACAACAGATGAAACACAAATACAAGCATCACTTACAAAATTATATCAGTTAAGTATACAAAACACGGCTTCGAAAAAAGAGAATACGAGATATGGCATTTAAATTTTTTGATGCTTTGAAAATACAAATGAAACCGCAGGGCAACCGCTGAAAACTAAACAATTTTGCAAGATTATTTGCAAGAAACCCCATGGTTTGGAAAAATAAAATGTTAAAACAATAATAATGACAATGTCACATATTTTTAGAGTAATATTTAACATATATATTCTTCACGATATCCACTCCCAGATCTTGGGATCGAACTCCCAAGGGATCAAGAACCCAAGGAGTTAAAACCCTACTGCTCCTTTTTAATTTGGCAGCCTTATGGCGTCTTTGTGCGGAATGTTACGGAATTTCTACACACTAACTTTAAAATACGGCTATAAAACAATCCAATGAAAACTAGCGTAAATCGAATCACAATTGCACAAAACCAGAACATTATTTGAAAACAAACATTTTGAATTATTTGAAAGAAAATTAGAGATAATGTTATTTATGTTTTATAATTGAGCCAAAAATTAACAATCATAATGTTAGGTTCGTGTAGCGAGATGCCCATGTGATGGGCATGCGTAGTGTCAATAGTAATATAGATGGCGATACATACTCATAGAGTATCGCGTTCTTCAGTTATTATTGAGTTATCTCGGCTTTGACCTCAACAAATAATAACATATCAAATTAAACATAAAATTGGAAAGAAATCCGAAAATAAATCAGACAGATTTAAAATGAACGAAAATTTTGTCCTAGACAGCACCTGGCATAAAAGGCTCACTCTCAGATATTATCGCAATAGACCCAGGTTTATACATCTCAAATTAGATCAATAGGAAACATTTATAAATCGCTTAAAGAGCAATCCTTGCGCAGAATTTTCTCCAGCAATTAATTAGCCTTTTCTCTCCATTACTCTCAGAATACGTAGATAAATGTATATATAGTACGTCTACACCATACCACGTCTAAGGCAACGAGCAAGAGTTGTTAACTACCCAAGAATAGTTTTGTTAAAACTCCATTTACGTGTTAAAAAAAAATTTACTACGTAAAGCTCCCCTCTATAAGACGATGAAATATCTTCAGAGCATAAATAATGCTTTCGACTTCATTATAAAAAAAAAGAAAAAAGGAAAAAGAAAAAAAGGACATACATCCTCAGACGAAGCATTATGAAAGGATAGCAAGAATTTATTTTGTTGTAAAATAAAAAACAAAAATGGAGTGTTTAATGCAAATTGAGCCCATTTGTATCCAAATGCTACAAATTGTGAACCATTTTTTGCATATTCAGGAAACGACCCACGCCAGCAATTTTAGCTCATTTACAATTTCAGACTATAACATAAGAAATAACAAACATTCTAAAACGCTATATATGGCACTAAAATCATAGTAAAAAAAAATTAAGTACTAGTAGCCGTCAATCTGTGTCGGTGAGCATCAACACTTATTAAGGACAGTTAGCCTCAAATATTTTTCATAATGAAAAAAAAAAAAAAACCAGCAGCTTCAATACAAGAAAAAAAAAACTGTTTTAAGGCAACTCCAACTTTGGTCAAACCTTGAGCCACGTAAAACCAAAAGCCACCTACTTTGTCATACATTTGTCAGAGTAATACTATTGTCAAAGGCTGAACAATAAACAACTGAATTTTAATATAAATTTACAATGGAATCTACACATAATTTTTATTATTTTTGCTGAGCGCCCCCCCCCCCCTTCAACTCTCAATGAACAAACATGAAAGTTTGCAAGAGAAATTAAGAAGATTACAAAACAAAACCCGGGAAATATTGTGCTAGAGAATAAAACAAATTAGCCAGATTGGAAGCAAAAGATGAGAAAAATGGATCGCAATAAAATGGAAATGCAATAATTCTTGCAGGAATGTATTATGGAAGACTCGAGAATCTGTTATAATAATGAAACGTTACTGTAGAACTAAATCAGTTTTTGAGACACTTAAAGAAAAAAGAGAATTTACGAAAGAGAAAGAATAAGAGAATCAATTTTTCGATTCAAAAACTTCATCAGTCGAATATAACCGAACATTCAAAAACTAAAACGTATCGAAAAACTGCAACTGCGATAAAGTTATCTACTTGAAAACAATAATAACAAACATAAATAGGAAATTTAGAATATTGGGTTAAACCAACACCTTTCACCTCCAACTGGTTTGGCGTTTCTTTTGGTCTGAAAGCGCTTAACTTTGGCACTTGGCCGTCAGCAAGGAATTTGTACATTTTATTCCTAAATTTAGGTTGGCACTTTAATGGCATAATTACGCTAGAAAAGAGGAAGAACAGTTAACCAGTGAGTTCAAAATTAAGCTAGTTCAGTCCTAAGGAAGTAATTTTTCATTTGGCACAAAAATTACTAGATATTTAACTTTTGAGTGTGCGCCATCGCAATTGGAAAGATACAAAAAAGTCATTAATCTCGGTACATAACAAATTTTTCATGTTTTCCTTCTTTTGTCATTAGTAAGAATTTTTAGATTAAATGTAGCAAACATAATGTATTTTCGAGATTTTGGATTGGAAAAACCAGCATTTTAAATCTATTCCAAGTGCTGCTGAAGCTTTTAGTTGGGATACAGTTTTAAAACCATTATGAAAGCACAATTTTTAGGAGATATTCAACTCTGCCTAAATAAATCAAAAGAAAATAACTCACTATTTACACGGTTATCTACAGATATACAATACTGAGATACAATTACAAAATATTTCGATATCAATTTATTCTATTTGCAGGTGCTTTAACAGTTAAGCATCAACAGTCAACTTATTTTTTTCTGACTTTACGGTAGAAAATTGTTTTGTTTGGGAAAAAATTGGTGGTTGTACTTTTGGAAAGTAATGTGAATGGCAAGTTCAAAGCAGTGTTGTCATATGCCTGGCACCAGTCATAAAAGCAAAACTGCAGGACAGGCACCATCTTTCGAGCGAAAATATGCAAAAGGTGCAGTTACAAAAATATTAGTTTAAAAACGTGCTAATT
Source organism: Artemia sp. Qi Xiang Cuo (assembly GCF_049724085.1). Taxonomy (NCBI): domain Eukaryota; kingdom Metazoa; phylum Arthropoda; class Branchiopoda; order Anostraca; family Artemiidae; genus Artemia; species Artemia sp. Qi Xiang Cuo. The sequence continues at coordinate 85,001,483 of NC_142794.1, forward strand.
GAACAACCTCGACAAGCCAACACCTCACAAAGCACCCGAAATAGCACAAATTAGAAAGCCTTTGAGTGATTTTTAAATTAGTAGATTGATCTCTGAAATTTTAATTCCATCTGTAATCACATTTTTGAGAAAAGAGACAGTGGCCCCAATCCCAAAAAATTATTGAAGGGGACAAAACATGTTTTAGAAGTCTAACGGAACATTTTTTTAATGAAAATACATAAAGGGTATTTTTTCAAAGACATTACGAAAATGGTATTTTAGGAAATTTAAGGGGAGGGGTAACAAATCTAAATAAGGATCAAATGCCCCTCCCCCCCTTCCCCCAATTGGCGCTACTTATAAAAGGAAATCTGATTTGACAAAATCAACTATCCGCCATGGAATTTACTAGAATGATCGATAGCATTTCCAGTACTTGGACCTCAGTATGCATATTTATATTCTCTATGTACAGTCATAATTCAATGTTACATTGGGCAGTACCCTCAAGCTTTGCTTTATTAACAATAACAGCCCATTCCTCTATACGAGGAGCACATAAAACTCTCGCTTCTCCAAGTCTCAAGTGGCCCATAAACATGAATTCCCCAGGGCCTTCCGTAGCCCCGCAAGCTAAGGGCACATTCAATGCACCATATGTCACCTCTGAGTGGGAATCAATTTCCCGTTTTCGTTTTTTAGTAAACACTTGAGACACTTGTCGCAGCACTCGTGTGCTACGGATTGTTAGTTCTGTTCGATCTTCGTCTGTGTTTTGCGCCATGGCAGATATTGTTCCAGCAGCAACAAAATCAGATGAACAAAATGCCATTAGAGTTTCTTCGGGAGAACAAGGACGACATTCTGAAAAAGATGTTATTAGTATAGATTACTATTACTACTACTACTACTACTAACAGCTCACTGCAGCACCAAGCCGCCTGAGGCCGTAACAACTGCGCATGCTCCTCCTCCATCCCAATCAATTCAAAGCATCCCTCTTTACATCCTCCCAAAAAGTGGCGATTTCCTTAAAATCCTTTCATGACCTCTTCTCATTCCGTTCAAGAAGACCTGCTTTCGTTTGACCCTAGAAGATTGGCGGAAAAGGACGATCTGTCATACTTCTTCCGCAGAACGTGTCCTAGCCATCTCAACCTTTCTCTCATTATAGCCCTAGAAAGCGGGATGAACCCACATTTTTAGCAATGCTTACTATTTGAAATACGGTTAGTCGGACTGAGGAGGATTTAATAAATTCCCTTTATTCTCTTGAAGCGCCCATGTTTACACCCTATAAAATAATTTATGCTATATGAACTTGTCAATTCCGCCACCAGGAATTTATTACAGCTATACAATACAGTTACAGTCAATTGTGTTTTGATATAAAGTTTCCTAGGACGTTTACTCATGTTTGCAGATACATACTTTGGAAGAAACTACTAGTTCAGTAAGTTCCAGCTCACCTTGCCTCAGAGCATAATTCAGATGCAGTAATTCCCTCCCAAGAAATTTGACTGCAGAAAATAGTCGTGTTTATGAATATTCTTTGGATTTCGAATGAAAATTATTAAAACATATCAACTATTTTTCACAATGATTATGCTACAAAATAGTTATAAAGATAAATTTAGATTGGGAATCGATGATGCATACTTTATCTTTTAAATAAACCCAGTGTTACTTAGAAATTTCCCAGGATCAGCATTTTTGGAAGAAAAACAAAATGAAAACTATTTCGGCTACCATCGATCATGTGCCGATGTAAATCTGCCGCATACTTTGTACTTTATCATGATTATTAAGATAAACAAATGATAAAGACCCTCCAGAGTCATTGCTGGCACATAGAGCGCCGAATGGGACATTTTTTTTTACAGGGACACGTAGCAAGCCTGACGCCCAACGCTGCTTCAGCGGGAATCGATCCATGGGCCCCATACTGCCAAGTATAGCGTCAATCCACTGTGCTGCCACAGGGTTAAGAATATTAGGGTTAACGAGCAGACTTTAAAAAGAAAAGACTTTTGAAATACTTAAAATCTTTTTGGCCCTTGAAGTTTTTTTTTGCAATGACAGATAAAAGAAGAACGGTGTTATATTACAATTTCTTATGGAGAGACAACATTCAAACGAGTTATTTTTTCTGCAAATAAAGACGTTCTGTTTATACTTCTCTTCTTTTTTTAAATACAGCCAATTTGAGTAAAACATTGGTCAAGCTAAGAGACCTTGCTTTTAACACTCTATTAGATCACTTCAATAACGTCCACTTAAAGCATAATCTGTTTCAGGAACCGGTACTTATTGATTATATAATAAACACTCGAAAAGTGAGGTTAGGTTAATGTTAAAGAAATTAAACAAAATATGATGAAAATATAATAGTTTAAAAACAAATTTGGGCTACATATTTGCACATTAAGGGATGTGGGGGTAAAGCATAGCATATTAAATATGTAACCTAACCTAACCAAAATACCAACTAAATACTTAAATAAAATATAGCTACAATCTTTTTTACAACCTAGCCAAAGCAAATTTGTTGATATAAAAAAGTAGCTTGACCAGTTTCTTCTATCATGTTCGCATCATTCGCAATCAAAATTATCGAGTGTTTATTATATAACCGATAAGTACCCAGAAACCTCTCTACTGTCAAGACGAATCGACTTTTCTCAACTGTCTGTTTCTTCTACTGATTGTAACGACGGGTGTAAACTAGTAACGAACGAACCACTGCACATAGCGACCTGAAGTGTAAAAACACACTCTGATATAAACTCCCTAGTGCAGAAAAATTGGCATTTAAAACTGATTAATGAATGGTAACTATTATTTCGCATAATTTTAATAGTAAAAGTTGATTGCAAAAACAAATGTATAGAAATTCTGGATAATCCCATTGAAAACGGTATTGGATCAAAACAAAAATTGCACCATTACAATTCTCATGGTGAAAAACCCAATATAGGATAATTTTAGTTTAAAGGTCTTCTTTTTTACCCGTTTTTGTGACACTGGAACATCATAGAGCTGTTTAAGGGCTCACTTGAAAGCTAATTTATATATCTAAATTTTGTGTCACAAATTCCACTTGATTATACCATAATAAGTGCCAAGTTTTTGGCATACGAAGCTAAGAGAGAAAAGGAGATAATAAATGAAAAATAAATAAAAAAGGGGCGAGAAAACGAGGATTTTGTCAGCCAGGGGCAAAACATGAAGACGAAGAACAAGCATATATTTCGACAAGGACCTCCGCCAAGTCGTCCTCAGTGCAATACAAAAAAAAACAAACAAAAAAAGAAAAGAAAAAAAAAATCTAACCTTTTGGAGTTTACTCAACAAGATGCGAAACAGAGACTGAATGAAAGACCAAGCCGAAATCAATGAAAAAAGGATTTACCAAAGAGATTGAGCAAGAATGTTTTGCTTTGCAATACTTTTTGCTCCTCTGCAATTTCGGTTTTCATTAGATATGCAAATAGTTTCTCTTAAATTTGACTGAGTGCAAATATTAATTGAGTCTTTTAAAATTAAATTGTTGTAAATTGGGCTTAATGAAATGTCTCCGGTGTCTCTATTAATAGCCAAATTTCTGTTTATATATATATTTTTTTTTATCTCAATTACCTCTTTAAAAGATTGCAGTAGGCCATTTAAGGAAGATATTAAAGTTTCCTCCTCAAAAAGAACAAGATGTGTAGGATTTTCAAATATATGCAGGACCAAGGCGGAATCAAAGTTGTCATTTTTATTTTCGAATCTCAGGGACTATTCTATTGAAATTTTGTGTTCATGCAAGCATTAACCAAGTTTTTGATGGCTCCTACCAATGTAAAATTTCCCTCATGAACCCGGGACTCTGTAGACACCACTACCCAGTAGATGGTCAGTTTTATCTTTTCCTGAGTTGAAAAAATGTTCAACTTTTTGTTCACTTTTGAAAGAAACAAGAGAGATTGTGTTTATTTAAAATTTTTCCAAGTTTATCGCTAAGCTTTGGAATGTATGGTAAAGCGGTGAAAGTTTTGTTCTCAATTGCTGGAATAACTGAATCAAGGGGGATGGGCTCCCTATTTTCTTGTTTTATCTTTGGTATCGTCTATCTATGATATTTTCAATAAGGTTTTTAGGGTAACCATTGCAGAACAGAATATCTTTGGTATAATTTAATTCGGAATTTACATGATTAAGTGAACAGATTTTTAAAACTCTGTCGACTAAAGAGATTATTACCCCTCTTTTCACAGAAGGGGGGGGTAACTTGACAATAAATGTATATACCAATCATTATGGGTCGGCTTTCTGTATATAGAAAGTTAAGGTTAGGAGTATTTTTTATAATCAAAACATCCAAGAAAGGCAGCTTTCCTGAATCTTCTAGTTCCATTATGAACTGGAGATTCGAATCAAAAGAGTTTAAACGTGCCAAAAAAATTCCCAAGAGAGTCCTGTCTATATTCCCAAACGGAAAGGATATCATCAACGAAACGAAACCAGAGAGTATGTATTTACGCTAAGTTTTTGGTGCCATTTCTGGCGTGCAAAATCTGGGAAGCATGAAAAGCATTGTCAACTCCATAATCAAAACCCAAACAATGAGGCTTGGAATCCCCCCTGTGTACCCTCTCTCCCTTGATAATACCATAATTAGTACCAAATTACACCAAAAATGGCATTCTTTGTGCTATTTCTCACGTGGAAAATCCAAGGACACCACTATCTTCTGTTTACCCTCTCTCCGAGCCCCTTAATAAATTCAATAAATCGTCTGCTGACTAGCAGAGCTAGCTGGTTGTTGCAACATGGTAAAGACACGTTTAATGGTCAATCCAAAGCTCTTAATCATATCAACGGGTTTTTTTTTATAGATTCGCCTTTATAACGTCATCATAAAGTACCATATGGCACCAAAATGATACGTTTTGGGGTTATTTCTGGACTTAAAGGCTGGGGAGCATATTTAAAAGAACCATTATAACCTCAATGGTTTCAATATCCTTAACTTGAGGTTTAAGAACCCTTCCCCCTAGTAAAAAAACCATTCTCATCCTCTTTAGTAAGTGAAAACTAAAACACTCAAAAATTTAAACTACTGACTGAAATGTTTTTAATTAAAACTGTTTTGGGAATAACAACTGTTATTTATATTTAGAATAAAAGTACAAGTAAAAAAAAAAAAGAAAATAAAATACCGGAACCAATTTTTGAAAATTAAGAAAAATATATTGAAACACTGATGTCTCTTTTTTTAGTCTTTTATGAATAATATTTTAAAAATGGTAGCTGTCTCCAGCATTACACGACAGAAAAATCGCCATAATAAGAAAATAAATTTCAGTAAATTACATTAGCTATGCATTTTAAATTCTTTTGATGTCCTTCAGTTTTCTAAAATGTGGGTGTATTTCGCATAGAACAATATTTCACAAATAACTGAATTTTTCATCAGCAACTCTTCACGGATGCTAAAAATAATAGCCTATACCTGTTGTCTTGAACTCTTTATGTAACGAAACTGCGGATATTTTAAAGGGACAGTTTAAGAGAGCTGCAAAATAAGACCTATATTTAACGTCTTATTAGGGAAAAAGCATAGTGTTGTTGACTTTTACGGTTTGTTTGCCAAAAATTGGACAAATGTTTTTTTTTGCAAAGTTTATCGTAGGCCTATACATTTTTTAAAGCCAAAAACGGAAAAAAAAACTAATTTAAAACAAAACAACAACAAATTGTTTATTATCATGGCAATCCATTTTAGGGAAAACCTAATAAAGAATAGGCCCTAGCCCTTAGCAACCAAAAATTTAACTACGCGCTTAAAAAAAAATGCGAAGTGAGGAAGAATTGCCATTTGAAACTAATTCAGGATTGAGAACTATCATTTCGACTAATCTTACTAAAGGTTTCCCTCGTATGCTACTTTCCATATTTTTCAAAAGAATTTTAAAAAGCCTGAAACTCCCAAAAACTGTGCCAGATGAAAATGAAAACTGCATCAATGGAATTTGAGAAGCCGAAAACCCCATACCGCAGAAATACAGTTCCCCATCTTGAGCAACAAGGAAAATCACCTTTTTGCTTGGAATGCAGTAATGCGTCTCCTTTTTTTCTTTGTCGCCAGTGGAACGCTGAGACTTCATGTATAAGGGATCGTTTGAAAGCAATTTTTTATGTCTACAAGCTTTTGTAAATAACAAATACATATATATATATATATATATATATATATATATATATATATATATATATATATATATATATATATATATATATATATATATATATATATATATATACATAAATCGTTTTTGACAAAAACAGCATCTTCATGCTTCTCTGGAGTATGATGTCATATTTGGGTGACTTGGCTGCCTGATTTGCTTTGGTTTGATTTTTACTAGATCAAATAAAAAAGATCCGAAGGCTTTTTTCCTGTGTGTAATACATATTTTCCGATACAAGGCCATTCCACACAACCGTTGGTACAAATTCAAGACAAATGGTACTGTCTTTAATATTAAAAGCAAAGATCGAAGTTGAAACTTAAAACAATCAAAAATTATTGCTTTGCAGTTTTGCAACACATATTCGAAAACTCTTTCAAATAAACTGGCTTGCGATATTTCCCTACTCTGTAGAATCCTGAAAAAACTAGAACTTCACTGAAAATACAAATTTGACGCAACAGATTTAGAAGCAGAAAAATTCTTAAGTAGCGTGCAGAAAAAAAAAGATAACTCTAAATGATCTCGTATCAGCCATGAAAGCAATATATTTTATTACACAATTTGAATTATATAGAAACTCTAGCAAACTTACTTTTCAGTAAAGTGCTAGTTCTTCAGAATCCTACAATGTAGGGAAATATCACGAGCCAGTTTATTTGAAACAGTCAAATATCTTGCATACACAACGAAATAATATTTGGTGGTTTAATATTACACAATACAGACTTTAAAAGTGAGTTTGGATTATGGTTAATGAAATAAAACAAATATTATGGAACAAAAATGCTCTAGTAACAAAAGTAGGAAGTTTACCAAAGAAAATCGTGGAAGGGGGCCACCCAGAGCGTGTAACCTAAAATACATTTTTTAGAAAAATTACATTTTTGAAAAAAAACCTCATTTTTTTCAGAGGATTGAAAAAACCCTTCTCAGAAGTATTTCCAATGCAACAAGAGCAGACGTCGATAATAGACGCTTCGAGACGTCATTTAACCCAAGATTTTTGTACCAGCATCATGAAATCTCCTAATTTACGATTTGGAAGAACAAAAAACTAATTACCATATCACTACTCACTGGAACACCTTAATATGCAATCAAAAATACAACCAATGAAAGACTGCAGGATAGATATTAAATAAGTACAGATGTACGAAGTACATGACATGACTAATTACTCAGACCATTTCTTTTGTTAGGTCCTGACGATGCATATAAAAAGGAGTTAATAGCCAAATGAGTTAGGAGCCCTACAAGTAGCCACCTACTCGACATAAACGATTGCTATATAATAACTTATTTATTTTAACAAGTATTGATAGTTGCAAACCACAGGGGCGGATCCAGAAGGGGAGGAGTGTGTGGTCCCCCCAAAGATTTTTCTGGCGCCCTCATTTGTTTTTTACTCTTTTTTTTACCATTTTTTTTTAAATAAACTTGTCAATCTGGTCAATTATTGGCACCCTTGTCATATTGGTCCCCGGAGATTTTGTTCTATATCCGCCTTTGGCAAAACAAACATTAAAAAAGAAAAGAAAAATCCAAAATGGAATACAGGGTTTTTACTTCGTTTATCCCGTTTGTAGCGCAACAGTAATTCAATCGATCAGAGTGATCTTATTAATAATATACGATCCCAAATAAATAGTAACCAAGTAGAGAAGTGTATGAGAAATTTGACCTTTTTCTTCAAGCATAAACCTCTTTTTCATCCCACTCTATATAGTTAATGTAATCTATTGTACTAACGTTTCCAAGTATTTTTGTAGTTTTGTTTTCTTATTCTATTTTAGGGATTTAACAAATAAAATGAATGCAATTGAACTAATAACCGAGCCCAGCACAGAAAAGCTACCAAGAGACCGGTAACCAATACTAGAATTAAAAGCATAACGGTATAAATAATACCACTAGCAGGATCATTCCAACCCTTCACATGTAAAAAATTGTATTTTGGAGGGAAATCAAATTATACCAGGATGGGGGGAGGGGAAATTCAAACTAAGAAAGACATTTTTACCACCATTGTGTTCTCAAAAATTACATACTTACGGAGACACCTATTCCTTGTCCCCCAACTGATACTGTATAAGGAAACCACAAATATCCGAAATTTGATTTTGATTTTGATTTTAATGTGACAGTGAAGCTATGAAGCTTAAACACAAGGAACGGCAATGAGTCCAAAGAATTTGCAACTCTAGTAATAAATACAATTAACCAGAAAGCAAATATTTCTAAGTAAGCAGTCAACATCAATTCCCCCCCCCCCAAAAAAAAAAAAAAATAAAATTTGAATCGATATTTGAATCAATACAAAACAGAAACGGATTTTTTAAATGCAACATCTTCAAAACAATGTCTTCATAATCATAACCAACATCTTCATAATCAAAACACATTATATGCTGGAAGGCTGTCAAAAGGGCACAACAGTAATGTCTAAGGAATGACTAGAGGTATTAAATTGAAATTTTAATGGCATGTTATGAGGGATGTTGAAAAAATAACAAAGGGTACCTTCCCCTCTTTCCCTTTTAGACGTTGATCAAAAATTAAGAAAAAAAGCATTTTATCCAAATAGTCACAGGGGTTAATAGCTATGTCTCTGGCGATGCCATGCTCCCAAACCCTCAAGGCAAGGAATATAAATTATCCAATTTGTCCATATATATGACATGTAGGATTTATCATTAAGAACTTTTTGAATCAATAGTATCTTTTAAAATAACTTGAGCAGACACCCAGGTGTGGTGTATTGGATCCGGTTGCTCGTGCCGCTTGAAGATGGAGAGGGACGATCCCGCACGGCGCCAGGGAAATTCAGATAGATAAGATTCGTTTCAATTTTTTATAAATTTAAATATTGTATTAATATAATTAATACCTCAAAGAGTCATATTTTGCCCTTTGAATATAGTCTCATTTAGGGAAGAAGTACTTTTTCAAATGAAGGGGGGGTTAAAGAAATAGGCATATTCAAACAAGAAATTATAGAGAAAATTAAAAAAAAAGATTTTAGTGAGAAGACACGTTCAAAGGCCCAGCTAGCATAATCAAAAATGTGATAATGTGGTTGAAGAAAAGAAAAACAAAATCCAGTTGTGTCAATGCATCGATCTCTAAATTAACAAGTAGCCTCATCACCTCAAACCAAACCCTGCTGTTCATATACGGAAAAAGCAAATGAGCCTACCATTATTTTCATACGTCAACAGGCCAATCCCCTCCTGTCTGCCAAAAGACAAATAATCTTTTCGACGGTTCTACCCCAAGAAGGGCATTGTCGGCATTCAAACATATGCAAAACGGTCCCTCAATTGCTTTACAACACCCTAGCTACTGCCCCATAAATCAAACTCCTGGCCTTCTAACACTACCAAAACCGCTGATATTCCCTCCCCATTGTAAAACGTGCTGGACAACCATGAATCCCTGGATTACCGTTTTTCATTGATATAAAGAGAATTAGGCGACTGTAAAAGCCCTATCAATGGAATGGAAAGTTTACTATTTGATAAACCTAATTGAAGTACAGCACTAAATTTACAAAATCTAAATGGATTTTCAAATGTTTCTAAGCGATGGGGAATAGCCCGCAATTATGGTAATTCCAGACACAGGAACAACGTATAGGGTCAAACTCTAATGCTGACTCTTCCGTCTTAAAAAAAAGGAAAAAGTACAAACAAATAAAAAAAAGCAATTGAACTGAAAAAACAACGAAAAATACGAGATCAAACTTGATGATATTTCAGACACAACAAAAGAACAAAAAAGGTCGACCATTATTGTGGATGCTTGGGAATTGCAATGAAGAAGCAAATAGCTGGCTAAAAAAGTGTCCAATAGAGAATGAAATGCATGCTTAGTGGTAAATTCCAGCATAAAGAAATATTTAAAAATTACCTGCCATTAACGCCCTTCTTTTCTTATAAATAATATGAATGGAGGGGAAGGGGACTAGAGGGAGGGGAACTTGAAATAAAAGAGAAATTCGAATAATTACTGTAGTGATAGAACTCAGGAAAGTCAACACGAAGGAAAATAAGGCATTCAGAATTATTTGAACTAATAAAGCAATTTCAATTACAGAAATACTTAACAATTAATTCATAAATAAACGTGGTGGAACTCTTATTGATATTAAATAAAAAAAACAAGTTTTTTAAACTGAAAGTAAGGAGCGACATTAAAACTTAAAACGAACAGAAATTATTCCGTATATGAAAGGGGCTGTCCCCTCCTCAACGCCTCGCTCTTTATTCCGTATATGAAAGGGGCTGTCCCCTCCTCAACACCTCGCTCTTTACGCTAAAGTTTGACTCTGTCTCACAATTTTTTTTTTAAACAATAAAAAACTTTAGCGTAAAGAGCGAGGCGTTGAGGAGGGGACAGCCCCTTTCATATACGGAATAAAGAGAGAGGCGTTGAGGAGGGGACAGCCCCTATCATATACGGAATAATTTCTGTTCGTTTTAAGTTTTAATGTCGCTCCTTACTTTCAGTTTAAAAAACTTGTTTTTTTTATTTAATTTCTGATCGTTTTTTAGTTAATGCAGCTTTTATTTGCATAAAAATTTTACTTTTCTTTTGCTAAATGAATGTCTTTACAAATTAACTTACGTAACTACCTTCTATATTCGTATATTTTTCTTCTGGCAAAAATTCAAAGTTGCAGATTTTTGCAGATATGAGCTTGAAACCTATGTAATAGGGTTTTCTGATACGCTGAATCTGACGTTGTGATTTTCATTAAAATTCTTTCACTTGTAGGGGATGTTTCCCCCTCTTTAAAAAATCGAGTAAATTTCCTCAGGCTTGTTGCCTTTGATGAGTAATACTAAACTTAATAAAATTTATATATTTAGAATCAGCATTATAAACACATTCTTTTGATACATTTATTGACATCAAAATTCCGTTTTTAAAAGTTTCGATTACTTTTGAGCCGTATCGCTTGTTTTTTTATTGTTTTTTTTATTACGTATATGTTATTACGTATATGAGGGGGTTCTCCCCTTAGTCAATACCACGCTCTTTAAGTTAAAAATTAAAAAAAATTTGATTCACAAACCCCTGAATCACAAAGGCCGTTTATTTAGAAGAGATAGCTCTTTTGAAAGCACTAAAAAAAAAACTTTAGTGTAAAGAGCGAGGTATTGACTTGGGGGAGAACCCCCTAACATACGTTATAATTTCTGTTCGTTTTAAGTTCTAATATTCCTTCTTACATTTCAGTTGAAAAAACTTTTTTTTTTATTTAATTTCTGCTCGTTTTTTAAATAATGCTTGGAAATCCGGCGCCCCCTTCATAGAAATGTCCCTTACCCCAAAGAAACATCCTCCACGGAAATATTCTCCAGAGTAACTCCCTCCTCTAGCCCCCCTCCAGAAAAAATCCTTCCTGAAAATGGTTGTATACTTCCCAATAACCAATAAATAATGCTGGCAAGTCCGGCGCCCCCTTCATGGCGATTTCCCTTCCCCCATGAAAACTTCCTTCATGGACAGATCCTCCAACATAACCCCCGTCCCACCCCTCCCACCCCCAACCACCAAAAAAACCACCAGAAAACTTCTGTATACTTCCGAATAACCAATACTATATGTTAACATTGGGTAAAGTTCATATCTTTTAGCCCTCCCTCTGGGTACTTCGGGGGATTAAGTCATCCCAAAAGACATATTTATCATATTTTCGACCATGCTGAACAAAATGGCTATCTCAAAATTTTGATCGGGTGACTTTGGTAAAAAAATAAGCGTGGGAGGGGGCCTAGTTGCCCTCCATTTTTTTTGGTCACTTAAAAAGGGCACTATAAATTTTAATTTCCGTTCCATTGAGCCCTCCCACGATATTCTAGGACCACTGGGTCGATACGATCACCCCTGGAAATAAAAAAAAAAACAAAAAAAAAACAAACAAACAAAAAAACAAAAAAACACGCACCTATGACCTTTCTTCTGACAAAAAATGCAAAATTCCACACTTTTGTAGAAAAGAAGTTGAAACCTACGTAGTAGAGTTTTCGAATACTCTGAAAATGACGGGGTGATTTAAGGTTCATTAAGGTTCTGGTGCTTTTAAGGGGTCTTACCCCCTTTTTTTGAAAATCAGGCAAATTTTCTCAGGCGCGTAACTTTTCATGGGTAGCTCTAAACTTGATGAAAGTTATATATTTGAAATCAGTATTGAAATCTGATTCTTTTGATATATCTATTGGTATCAAAAACCCGTTATCTAGAGTTTCGGTTACCATTGAGCCGGGTCGCTCCTTACTTACAGTTCGTTACCACGAACTGTTTGAAACTCAAACACAATGAAAGAACAAGTCCCAGCCACTAATGCTCATCTTTGTGTATAGCAAGCAAATAATCAAAGGAGGGGGGGGGTAAGTAAATAATGTAATAAAATCGAAATAATGATTAGTGTCATATTTAATGATGAATACAGACACACTAGAAAATAATAAATAGTCAGCAAATAATTTAAAAGGGAGAAAGGACCAAATAGCTTAAACTAAATTCAAAGAATAAATGCAGAGTCTTGGAAAACGGTAAAGTTAGGTATAACAGAAAAACGGCCTCTAAGCCTGTAAAAACGGCTGCTTTATGTCAAGGAAAACATTGCTGTTGACATGTTTTATTCAGAGGCGTAATTTCCTATGGGGCAGGTAGCAACTTCCCCTCCCAGACTTTGGTTTACCCCCCCCCCCCATGGTGAAATTTAGTTTCTTCTAAAAGTCTTTTCAAAACTATGATAGGTCTACATAATTCAAGCATCCACAGAAACAGGTCAGTTTTCTTTAGTATATTTTTACTTTAATGGTACTATGTGGCTCATTTTTTTCAGTTTTTACTGTCATTTCACTTGATTTGGGAAAATTGGCAAAGTTCGCACCCCCCCCCAGGATTTTTATGAAATTACGCCACTGCCCTTTTTTATACAAAAGGGGAAATGTTTATCTGTATGCTTTAATTTTTGTAGTATGTAGTTGTGTTTTTAAGAACCCAGGACTTCGTAGTTGTTAATTTCTGAACCAAAATATACTAAAAACAAAAACTGTTGTTAATCTGTATCTGTTTGAACAAATTTATAAACTTACCATATCAAAAACCGCCAAAAAAAATAACACAAATGTACAGATCCAGCAATATAATATGCATAGTTAAGCGGTGTTTCAATAAACTACTAGTTATTTGCAAATCTACTCCATACAACCAGACCCATCGGCAGAAGGTAAGAGGCAAACAAGGAAGGATTTGGATTCAAGAGTCCGACAAAATGGAACCAGTGAAAATTAGAATAAACTGCTTAGTGGGTTCCGTGATTAAGGATCCCGGCAGGCCAATGTCTTTCAAGGACTGTTCAGCATAAACTGTTCCTAGTCCCGGGGCCTGGTATGTGTTCTGCGTTTACCAAATAGACAATTGGAATGGTTCAAAAAACCCCTTCTTCTAAAAACTAACAAGAGCTGAGAAAATTAAAAAGTTAGGTCACTGAGACGACAGCAAGAGCAGGCTATTTCAGCCAAGGCATAATGCACGGAAGCTTATTTCTGAACAGGCGTAAGGTTTCGAGAGTGGGGACGGGGGGGGGGACAATTTTTAAGTAAAAATCAGGCGATTTACAAAGACAGTACCAGAAATGGTACTTTCCCATTATGAGGACACCTCTAAAAAGTCAAGTTTGGTTAATGCTAATGAAATAAAACAAAATAGGATGAATATATAATAGTTAGAAACAAATTCGGGCTATATATTTGCACATTAGGGGGGGGGGAAGCAATTATTAACTACAACTACTAACAACTCACCGCAGCACCAAGCTGCCTGAGGCCAACACAGCTACGCACGCTCCTCCTCCATCCCAATCTATTCAAAGTCTTCCTTTTTACACTCTCCAAGAATGTTCCGGTTTCCTTTAAATCTTTCTTTATTACGTCCTCCCACCCCAGAAGAGGACGACCTGCTTTCCGTTTAGCCCTAGACGGTTGGCCGAAAAGAAAAATCTTCGGCAATCTGTCATCCTTCATCCGCACAACGTGCCCTAGCCACCTCAACCTTTCTTTCATTATAGCCGTAGAGAATATAGCCCAAATTTGTTTCTTAACTTTTATATATTCATCCTATTTTGTTTTATTTCATCCCCCCCCCCAAAAAAAAACAACAGTTTAAATATAGTTCCCAGAGTGAGAAACCCTTGAATACTTGTTTTTACAATCATCAAATAGCGTCAAATCTGCTTTTGTCGAGTGGATGCCTCTGGTTTTCGTGACTGGATTTTAGAGGTGTCCTCATAATGGGAAAGTACCAGAAATTATAAAAAAAAATCGTAATAACTGAGAAGAAATGGCCTTACATACGGAGGCAAGTGTTCAGAGGCCTTACATACGAGTCTTTTTCAACCGTCACCTTAAAAAAAATACAACATCAACCCCTCTTGGTTAGCATTTAGCACATGATAAGCCCTTCTATAATATAAATACCTAATTATTTCATTTGCCTTTTACAGAATACCCAATATCAGAAATTTGATAATACCTTTCAATTTTGAATAAGTGCACTTTCATCCCCATACCATTTTTCAGGAATTTTTCATTAGACGAGGGGTGAAAAACATACACTATCTATGAATTTATCAAAAGGCAATTACTAACCGAGTTTCTGTCTTCACTTCGATACAATCTACCCAAAAGTACAGGTAGTTGAGGATGTTATCAGATACCCTTCGTCAATACGAAAACTGAAAACAGTAGCATTTTCAACGAGGAATCACTAGCAGACCAGTATTGATGTCAGTAGAATTGGTTTCTTTTTTTAATAACCGTTATGAAGATTAATTTGTACCTAAATTCCAGAACCTAGAGAAATCGACTGTGGCTTTAAAACTGAGAAGTACGCTGACAATATATCTTTGTGACAGAAAAAAATCTTGAAATCAGGAAAAATAGCATTTGCATTGCTTCCAGTAATGCCAAAATAAATAAAACAAAGAGCATAAGAGTTGTAAATTACTGAGGACTTAATTTTTTTTTAATCGTAAAATTTCAAGGGGGACTGGTCCGATCAACCATCGATATTTACGCGTATTGACAAAAAAAAAGTTCGCATAATTACAAAGGAGCTTTATTTAAAGCGGTATAAATCAAAACAGCATTATGAATTAATCATTCGCATGATTTTATGTGGTACTCTCAAATGTCTTTTTTTTGCGATTGTTGTAATCGCAATCAGAGCATTGAAAGGGGGGGGGGTAAGTTCTGCAATCAAAAAAAGCACAGGATCCTAAAGCTACAAAGAAATAATTGAAAAGAAATTGTGAGAGCGGGTAGGACCACTGGCCACATACCCCTACGTTTACCTGCTGACAGTTTGGACTTTTTCAAACTTTATAAATTGAAGTGAAAACAGTAGCGCCTTACTTATCAGCAATTCCCGCAACAACATTATTCAAGTAGTTAGTTTTCTCTTTTTATGGTCACTGTAAAACCATTTATGGACATCTATAGACGACACATCATAGGACAGCTATAGACTACACAAAGAAGTTGAAGAAGTCCATCGAGCATCGATATATCTTCACTGCAATTTTCATTTTGCGCTTTAAGGGAAATACGCATAACAGAAGATTTGACCATACAGCAGGGCAAGGGAACTCCAGCTGGTCTTGACTTCTTAGTTAGGAAAATCTAATTTTCATGACAAAGTCGAAGACCGTTTTTGTAAGAACCCGCCGTTCGAATGTATTTCCCATCATTCTTGATCAACTATGTTTTGAAACAATGAACTGAACTTGAAACTTAAACTGAACTTCTCCAATATCAAATTCTGTTCAATTGAAGTAGATGTCTACGGACAGATGAAGCACGGTTCCTTCAGAAAAGCATACACAACAGGCGGCGTAAAAACAGGCTTCTTAGTTAGGAAAATCTAATTTTCGTGACAAAGTCGAAGACCGTTTTTGTAAGAACCCGCCGTTCGAATATATTTCCCATCATTCTTGATCAACTATGTTTTGAAACAATGAACTGAACTTGAAACTAAAACTGAACTTCTCCAATATCAAATTCTGTTCAATTGAAGTAGATGTCTACGGACAGATGAAGCACGGTTCCTTCAGAAAAGCTTACACAACAGGCGGCGTAAAAACAAAATTCAACTACATTGGATTGATCTATAAAAAAAATACAAGCCTCAAGGCCGTGTCCAGAGGGAGGAGCACCGGATTTGACCCCCGCCCCCGAAAAAAATGCCCGGCCCTTAAAAAGGTAACAAATATGCATAATAATAAATTTCTTATGCGACTTTTAGTTTCAGTAAACCCCCCAACCGAACAAAAATCCCGGATTTGCCTTTGACAGGCATGATATTTTTAAGCTGGCGCTTTAAAAGCTACTTTTTTGAGCGCTGAATATATTAGAATGTCCATGGAAACTGAGAAGAAAAATGAGCAAAATGCCGTCGATCAATATCCTTTAGATAATTTTGGAGACCATACTGCCTTTCCATGACGATAAATAAAAGTTCAAATAGGGATAAAATCCTTTTAAAAGACAGGGTTTCACAAACAATGATAGAAATTCACAAAAATACCAGACATTTCGGTCACATATACGACCGAAATATCTGGTATTTTTTTATGAAATTTTATCACTGTTTGTGAAACACTGTCTATTAAAAGGATTTTATCCCTATTTGAACTTTTATCTATAGCAATATCCTTGATTTTCTGGAGGTTTAACTCCCAATCTACTTCAGATAAATCACCTGGTCATCAAAGCAAATGTTTCTGTCAGACCCATGTTTGTATACATGACAGACATTACAGAACGCTTCCATGATAATTACATGCATACAGATGAAGTATGTAAATTTAAACATATTTCCATTGAATAGCGCCCTCTAGTTACGAACAACTTGATGAACTGACACCACGTCACGAAATGCCTCAATTCATCCTGATAAGATAAGTGAAAATTAACTAGCCAGTTTGGAGGAATAAAACCCTAGATTAGCTATGGATATAAGGTCTGAATTCCAATCGAGTTCAGACATTTCCCAAGGTGATTATGGCATTAAATTATCTTATTTGTATCATCATTGACTTGGATATTCAAGCAATTATAATATGTTTTAATAGCCAGAGCTAATTTTGACAAGTTCTGATTAGTAAAATATCTGCGTATCTAAAGGCTGTATCACGTTCAGTGAATTTAGACTGTCAAATTTAGATTTATGACCCATCCCGACACGCTGAAATTTGTATTAGAGGGAGAGTGATACAAAAATGATAAAAAATTTAGTAATTATGAGAAATATAGGAAATTATAGAAAAAATCCTGATGTTAAGGGCAGGGGAGTCAGAAGAGCCCCTGCATCACAATTCCGAACACAGCTTTAAATTAAGTAGGTATATGAGGAATCGATTGAATGCTCAGTTTGCCTGTCTCTAGTTCTCCCACTTACAGAAATACATTTAAAAAAAAAAAAAAAAAAAAAAAAAAAAGTAAAACATGAATACAAAACGTTTGACAAAAAAATTTTTGACTTCCCTCTCACCTAAAAACGGAAGTTAATATTATACGGCTCTCGTTTCCTAACATTACCGTTTCATCCTCATTAACGCCTAATTTAAAGCAACTTATTCGTCTCAATATTAATTTCCGAACATATACTCACCATGATACCTCAATAACTCTCCTACTCGAATCGTTGTTCCCTTGGAAAAGATCTACTAGTACTACGACTAGCCTCCGACTACCTCCTCCATCAGAATCATTTCAAACCCTCCCACGAAGTTCCCATTTCCCTTAAATCTTCCCCTCCGGCATCTTCCTACCCCATTAGAGGACGACCTGCTTTTTTGTTTGGTCCTAGATGGTTGGTCGGCAAGGATGGTCTTTGGCAATTTGTCATCTAAGATCCCTGTCTATATAAAAAGAAACCTCAAAATAATTCATACAACCCTACTTAACTCCTGATTCCAAACCTAACCAATTACTTATCTTTGCCTCCTACCTACCTTACCTGCAGCAATGTTATACTCGGGCGCAGAATAGCACTAGCATTCAGGGCTCTAAGAAATCTGACAATTTAGACACTTCGTAATTAATTCAGACCCAGATTTTTCTCAATTTAGACTTTTCTAAGCGTGAAAATCTGGTCAGCATATCCTCTATCTTTTCTAAAATCAGACTGTTTGTCTCTAACGTTAACATCTCCAAATCAAAATAGGTATCGGCATTTTAAGCAACTTAGTTCCTACCGAAATCAAACTAATGACTACAGTTACTTCCATACTGGTATACATTTATTAGGGGGAGGGGAAGGGCATCAAAGAAAAATTATTTGATAATATGAAGAACAAGTACCCAAAAATTAGGGAAATTTAGAATTTCAGGAGGACAAGCGGGCGCTAATCCCTCCCCTGCGTACGTCTACGATTACTGTATTCGCCCATGTCATTGTATAGTACTGCGTCGGTTTAACGACGCTTCCTGACTATTAAGGTTATTGCACCGACCCTGCAGTGTGTTCCTAGAGCCAGATTCAAAATCTGGGTCCCGTGTTAGTAATCTGAGATCAACCCACTGCGCCCAGTACGGGGCTTAATTAAAGCTTTACAAAAGAAGACTTCTTCTTTATAAAGAAATCTCATAATTCATTTCCATGTCAGATTCTTTATCAAAAATTCCCCCAGTTCTTTTCAATGTCAGGCCTCTAACTGTAGAACAACCATATTTCAAAACACATTTACCATACTATCAGTGCCTGAAGCATTTTTATTTCTCCACCAAGGTCTTCTCTATCTGTTCTTACAACTGTGTCTCATTCACCTGAATCACTGCAGCCTTAGTCAGTTCTACAAGGGCATATAAGACAATAAACTTTAATGTCCTTAAATGTACAGCAAGAATTCTATTAACTACCCAATACAAACAAAATGTGTTCATTGTGAGCCCAAGTTCGATCCAATATAATCGACAATTCCTAGTTGAATAAACCCAAACCATATTTTTCAGCTTGTTTTCTCTACAGTGAAATTTTGGCTGTGATAATTAAAAGCGCGACACATGCCATTTTTGTAACTTCACATGAGAGCCAACAAAATGGAAAAAAGTTAGTCGGCTATGGTCGCTCTGAAGGATGAGGCTAGTGGAGATAAAGGGAACATATTCTATACCAATATGTTATGCTCTTTTCAGTGTTATAAGTTAAATTCAAATATTTCGAGCGAACTGAAATCGACTCGCGAAGTCCATTTTTTGGCGTGTCTCCTTTTCCCTTGACAAAAAAGGAGACAAATGCAAGGTCCCCATGTTATAGCTCCATAAGATAATCCTGTTCTGTCAAAACTGACGTATGTCTCTTTTCTTATCTTTGTAGCGGTACAAGATAAAACAATTTTTACTGCACCATTCGATTCCTTGTGCTGACTTTGCCCATGACACATAAAATAATAATAATAATATTCTGTATTTAAAAGCCAATTAAAGCCATATACAAAAAGACAAATACTAAAGAAAAATTACACTTCATTAGACATCCTTCCCATCAATACAAAATTTCCTACTGCCACAATATAACATACATGACTCAGTATCGACCAAAATGACATATGTCGCCCTTTCAATTATCAGAGCCGATTTGTCGTGCAACACAATGCCTTTTGAGTTGCCGCAGTCAAGATAAGAGTTGCATTCACAACACAAACCACTTCTCATTTACTGGGGAAACAACCATAAAAAGTGAAAACGACTAAAATGATAAAATTCTCAAATGTCAAAATCTTTAATATAAAGTTTCAAGCCCATAAAATAATCTATCTGCCTACTGCTACAACGTGACATTTGTTTTCTCTTATAAAATCACGGTCAATCGAAGAGGGATGAAATTTGATTGACATCTGTCATCCATGTCTTGCGTAAGTAGGTAATCCTACAGCCACCTCTTGACAGCTCATTTAAAGATGCCCAGAACAAGGTCAATATTAACTAGATAATATCTATTTTTTTCAATCTGCTTTTTCCTTTCTAAAAACTATAAGCAATGTAACTGAACGTAAACGCATTTTAGAAATCTTCATGGATCAAGTATAAGATAAAACAGACTATCAGTGGCGGATCCAGGAGGGGGGAGCAACCCCCCCCTACTGTAGTCTAAAATAGTGTAATTTACTTAATTAACGCAAATTTGCGTTAATTAAACTTGTTCCTAACACAAGTTTATAGGACCAACCTATTTTGCCCCCCCCCCCAAAAAAAAATCCTGGATCCGTCCCTTAAGACTATATACATCTTCACTATACAAATACAACATTTTGGGAGGAGGTTCGTTGAAACAGCAAAAATAGGCAAATGAGCAAAGCTTATATATTTTAAATTGATTTAAAAACAAATTTGACTTACTCTGTAATATTATATGATGAAAAAGTGCACTAATTCAAGACATTACTTTTGTACATTTGAAAATAAAACAAACATGCAACCTTGATACAAAAAACACAGTCCAGTAACTAAAATAAGCCCTTAAAAAGTTTGGGGGGGTCTTTGTCATCCAGAATGGGATGGGTACATTCTATCAAAACTGAATTACTTCTGACATGTATTCCCAGGCGAATGGCCCACACTGTACTCTAGATGGGAAGGTATCATGTCATCAACTCTTATGTTAGTCGTAAAGACTAACACTTTATAAGACCCCACTATAATTCGAACCATGCTCTCACTTAAGAAGTGAAGTTAGGTTAATCATAATAAAATATACCAAAATCTGATGAAAATATGATATTGTAGGAACAAAATTATGGAAACCCGTGCCCCAGCCATTTAAACATTTGCCTCTCAATTACTTGGACTATCTGTCTTGGCTTTTCTCTGTCTACAAATACCCAGCCCAGTCTTGATGCAACCTATTGCCCAAAATACTTGATAACTTCAATTCAGTATGAATTCAGTATGAATTGAAGTTATCAAGTATTTTGGGCAATAGGTTGCATCAAGACTGGGCTGGGTATTTGTAGACAGAGAAAAGCCAAGACAGATAGTCCAAGTAATTGAGAGGCAAATGTTTAAATGGCTGGGGCACGGGTAAATGGCAGGAGTATGAATGACTCTCTTATTGGACACATACTTGTCAGGTTAGTTTTTGGAAAGGCATGCCTGCCTATGGAAAGCAGGCCGCCCAGAACGTATTATTTTAAATAGCCTACCTAACCTAACGAACTCTTTATATTAAATATTTAATTAAAATATACGTTCACAGTGTTATCTCACTGAGGCTAAGCTAATTACCTCTGAATATAGAGAAACCGGTTTTACTCATATCAAGAACTTGAGCGTGGTCGGGATAGCACGTAAGCACTAGTATTACCGCTAAATCTGAATATTTCAACGTCATTTACACAGTTTAAATTTTCTCTGTCTATTGAAAAAAAGCATATGCATTAATCCGCCCCGATTTGTATTAAATAAGTTGGAAAACTTTAATTCATTTTATTGCTATCCCAAATGCTTGTACCATATACAGGGTGGCCATTAAAACAACTTCTCATGAATAAAAACACTTATAGTGATCCCAAAATGATATATCATTTCCAGATTCGTCATACACGAGAGCTGATACGAGGCACAAACTCTTTTTACATTCAGCATTAAATATAGGTCTGCACGGAATACGAAATGAGTTAAGCTATAATAGCTCCCAGGCGTTCCTATCAGAACACGTTTCAACTACAGCAGACAAAGAAATTGTAGAAACATTAAGGCCACCGCCTAAACGACATTTATCAAGATTCAAACAACTTCAGCTCATATACTGACAAGATGTGTCGATCTGTTTATCACACAAGGGAAAACGAGAAGTGTTAATTGTCAAGAGCTGAGCAATAATTGTTTGAGCAAATCTCTAGACAGGCTATATAGATTGTTGGAAGAGATAAATATTTTTGCAAAGTTAGGTAGCACTGCAGTCGAGAAAGGGCCGGGAACTTTTTTAGCACCATGGAATATTTGAAAACAAATTGAGTGTTTACCAATTCCAAAAAAAAACTGGCCAGGATTGTTTCATAGGACACGCACAAACTGATTAAACCAGACATAAAAACACGTCTCTTTGGACACAGTCTCGCCACACGCATCACAAATATACGAAAAGTATAGAAGAAATTTGGAGAATCCGGAGGGACAGCACATAAAGCCTCCCCCTTACATTGTGTCGTGCCTGATTGTCTAAAAACAGTACCACCACTGAAAAGGTCACCTTAATAACAGTGATAAAAGTCCCTAAAAAGAGCAAGCTTGAAAGGGGCAAAGTAGCCTTGACCAAAAGGGACTCCTAGCTCTGACTTTGCTAATCGATCCCATCAAATTATCTCAGGATGATCAAAAAGCCCATTTCATTTCCACTTTAGTCAGCCTCATTTCCTTTTAAAACGGACAAGTCCGGCGGCTCGTGCGAAAAAATAACAATGGGAATCAAAGGAACATACTGATACGATTACGATAGAATTACAGTTAGCATCAATACAAGGAAATGTGTTGACATTATACATTCATAAATAATACATTAGGGCTATTACATGATTAAAATGTAGATATCCAGTTATGGTATTCAAGATTCAGGGATAGGGAGGGGGTCCTCTGCTATGCAGTAGCTAGAGATATAGTACAAAAAATCACAAGAGCTAAATCTGGTATATAAAATTTATGGTCCATCTCGCTCTACTTATATCCGTTCCAACTTGTCATCTACAATATAAAGTAGAAAACAATGATTCGAATAATTGAGAAGACATCTGTTAAAGTGAAAAGTTATCAAACTTTATAATAGTAAAATGGGAAAGACCTCGACCTGTAAACTGGCACACTTCCCGACGCCTAATGTTTCCACACCCCGCCCCTCTCCTTGGAAGCCCAATCATAAAAACTAGCAAGATTTAGCAATTTACAGAAAAACGATTGGTACATAAGTATTAGCCAGAAAACGCATTCGAGAATCGCAAAGATCTGATAGGAAAAACAGGTTTGTGCTAGGCAAACATGGGTTTCTCATTCCGTGAACAATATTTAAACTTCAGTTTTTTTGGGGTGGAGAGGTAAAAAAGGTACCTAGGTTAGGTTACGTATTTAATATATGCTATGCTCTATTCCCACCCACCCCCCTAATGTGTAAATATATAGCTGAAATTTGTTTCTAAACATATTATATTTTCATTCTATTTTGTTTTACATCATTAGTATTAACCAAACTTCACTTCTCGCGTGTTTTCTGGCTAATACTTAAGTACTAAACGATTTTCGCCTGGAAGTACTTCATACTTACCCCTCCCCTTCCTGGAAATCACATATTGGCACATATATGTGACTATGTATTGGGGAGTACTGCGTTAGCAAAAAAAGGAAAGTTTACCATGAAATTCACCGTACACGCACGAAACTCAACAATGAGTGGCCTGTTAAAAAATTATTGCATTCTTAGACTTGGACCCTCCCTATGTAGAATAGTTTATTTCAAAGCGTAGCATCTGGCTCGGCTCTCCCTATTACGATAATAAAACTGTAGAATTCCAGACTATGCATTTTAAAATGAAATGACACGAGCTAGAATTTGCACTCTTTGACCTTACCATACCAGCTGCTTCACGTCCTGGAATTTGACTAGAAATTTGAGAAGTCTATAGAAACTATAAAAACCATCAAATGATTCCAGCATTCCGGTAAAAACGGACCGTGAAGTCAGTACAGGGCTCTTCATAAAGGGCAAGACAACGATAAAATGGGCCTTACCAAAAAATTAGGGTATAACAGATCTGGAAAGAGCAGTTACATACGCACGATTTCGTTTCAGGGATGCCGAAATTTTTAAGCGAACAACTTCAAGCGTAAAATAAAAACAACAATTAGTATAAATTATCATTTGCAGTCGAACTTTCTTTCTTAATTCAAAGAGGATCAACTTTCAAAAATCAACTAGAATTTCAAATCATGAAAGGCTTTCGGAATTCCATTCACCTAGCTTAACTACCTATTCTTGTAATATTATTTAAAAATTTCTCCAGAAAGTAATTCTTCAGGAAAAATTATGGAAAACCATAGAAAACCTTGGTACTTGTCAATTATATCAACCACACTCAAGAAGTTTGATCTGAGTAAAACCGGTTTATCTGCCTACATCCGGAAATAATTAGCTTAGTCTCAGTGAGATAGACTATTACACAGGTATATTTTTATTAGATATTTAGTATATAGAGTTGGTTAGGTTAGGTATTTAATATAATGGGCTCTGGGCGGTCTGCTTTCGATAATTCTCCGTTGTAGTTATCCATAATTTTGTTTAAGTGTAAACCTATTGTTTATATACCTTTTATATCGGCTGATGTAACGGTTTACGTAAGTTCTCAAAAGATAGTCAGTAGCATAAACATCGGTGTATGGTCTTTATTTAATAACGTAAGAATACACGTACAGTGAAGAGAAGGTAGCAGAAAAATACACAGCTGAGACGAAGGTGAAAGATGGACTGACTTTAGAAGTATTCCCTTGGCCTGAATTCTCTTGGAAGAGGAGTTTCAGCTATCGGCTATTCACTGGCGTGGGAATAAAAACATTCACACGATAAGCTGAGGTCTTCCCGGACCCCTTGGAGAAGCTCACGTTGACATATACATGGCCAACTCTGTTAGAAATGAGACACCAGCAAAAGGTTTCTCTAATTTATATTCCAAATATTTTACAGAAGTATTATATTTTCAACATATTTTGGTATATTTTATTATGATTAACCTAACTTCACTTCTTGGGTGTGGTCAATGTAATTGAAAAGTACCAAAACCCTGACTGGGGGGACAGATCCAAAGCCCCTCCGATCTGCATATGTCTGGGACAGATCAGGTTTTTTTACTGAATACACCTTTTTGGATGAATATAGCAAATACATTTTTTTGAAAATCTGGGTGCGGGGGGGGGGGGGGCTAGGAGGGCAACTCTCCCAAACCTTTAGCACCCCCTTTCCATCTATACCCTTAGGCTCGTTTCTACACCTCTAATGAAGTAGGATGTGCCTCTACAGATGCGCCATTTGAATAAAGATGCAAATAATTCTTTATTACTTACTAAATAGTGCTAAAAAAATATGAAATATATCCTTTTATTTTTTGTGTACGACGATCTAAAAACAACCCTTCCTGAATACTTAACTTCCTTTTACGGAATTTTACGCGGCGCTCCAACCATTTATACCAGCAAGCTCTGACGGAGATCCAGCAGAAAAATGTAAACGCCTGCATATCAGGTGTTTTACGTTTTTTTTCCGACAGTCTCGTAGAAAAACTGTATGCATCAGACACGTTCGCTGGGATCTTTCGATGGGGGAAGGAGGGGGCAATTCAGAAGGAATTTTCCAACCGGTAGCGTATGTCCTTAACTTTTACACAAACTCTTGGACTTGTATCACATCCTAATTTCTTTAAAGCATTTTCATCTGGATAAATCGTTGACATCACAGTATAACCGGAACTAATATCACACTTCCTTTCAAATTCCTTGCCCAAAATATCCAACTTAAAGTTCGGCGTTAGCAATTTTACTCATTCAAAATCTTCGCTAAAAATACAGTTCTTTTTTATCAGCTTTCTAAATAAAAGTAAGCTGAGAAATAAGAGTGCGAGAGACACAAATAAATGCAAAGTTCAATATTCAAGAGGACGAGGTCCAGAAAAAAAGGAGTAGGTTTAGAAATATAGTTTCGTATGAAAAATATCCCTTGAACCTGCGAAGCTGTCGGATAAAAGATTAAAAATTACAGGGAAAATCTTAGGGAAAGGGGCTTAAAAACTGATAATTTCGTATGAAAAATATCCCTTGAACCTGCGAAGCTGTCGGATAAAAGATTAAAAATTACAGGGAAAATCTTAGGGAAAGGGGCTTAAAAACTGATAATTTCGTATGAAAAATATCCCTTGAACCTACGAAGCTGTCGGATAAAAGATTAAAAATTACAGGGAAAATCTTAGGGAAAGAGGCTAAAAATCTGATAAAATTCCACAACAAAATAGTTTTTGTTCTATAAAGTCAATTTCTAAATGCGGTATTTCAAAACAGCCAATGGATCTGAAATT
Organism: Artemia sp. Qi Xiang Cuo; assembly: GCF_049724085.1. Lineage (NCBI taxonomy): Eukaryota > Metazoa > Arthropoda > Branchiopoda > Anostraca > Artemiidae > Artemia > Artemia sp. Qi Xiang Cuo. The sequence goes on from NC_142794.1 coordinate 85,027,826, forward strand.
GTCAAAGAGCTAAACATTTGACCTCATAATTTCTTAGTAATAAACTTCCATGTGGCAGCGCGTTCGTCCATGAACATAAGTCTACAAAATGAATAGTCATTATCAATAATTATTTGCTATTTGACTGGCTTGACTCATTCGAGGCTTCATTTATTTATGTATAGTATTGCTAACTTATAGGGGAAATAATGCATCTTTTTAAAGGAGGGAAAGCGCTCCTCAAACCTAAAGCAGATCATAACAGATCAATATGTCCGTGCTTTCCCTAAGTTTGACCGAAATAGTCAGTGTGTGCAATAAAATTCCTAAGGATGGCAAAATGTTTGCAATTCAGTACAAAATTCGCATTTCCCTTGTAAATTTTTCAACCTGATAAATCCAAGCATCCATTGTTAGTTATAATTCTATAAAATAATTGGTACTTGTTGGTTATTGGAAACATTCACGAATTACCCCTAGGTTACATCTCAGACAACCGGTTTCATGCCTTCAAAAACAAGTGACAGATGATACAATGCATATGACTTGTATAATTTGGGCTATATATTTGCGCATAAGTGGGGAGGGGGTAGGTTGGGTTCGGTTTCCATAATTTTGTTTCTAAAGTATTATTTTATCATCATGTTTTGTTATATTTCATTAGAAGTAACCTAACTTCATTTCTTAGGTGAGTTTCCAATAAACGACAAATAACAAATAATTTAACGATCGTAGTGTCATTTTGGGTACTTATCGGTTATATAAAACACACGCGAGAATTTCGATCATGAATGATGCGAACATCAGACAAGAAACTGGTGAAGCAACGTCTTTATACCAGAAAATTTGCTTCGGCTTGGTTGGAATTAAATTATAGCTATATTTTATTTAAGTATTTAGTTGGTATTTTGGTTAGATTAGGTTACGTATTTAATATATGCGATGCTTTACACACACCCCTTAATTTGCAAATATATAGCCCAAATTTGTTTCTAAACTATTATATTTTCATCATATTTTGCTTGATTTCATTAGCATTAACCAAACTTCACTTCTCGAGAGTGTATATATAACCGACAAGTACCTCATTTCGTTAAAGCTGAATTCAAACGCTTCCTCAGCTAGACAAAACTATTTGGGTAAAATGATTTTCGACCGATCATAATCGTCCTTTTTTACAAGTAATTTATGACTCATCTAAAACCATTTTGTTTAAACGAGGATAAGACACGCCTAGGAACGGAAAAAGACCACTTTCCAGCAAAAGACAAACGATAAAACGAAGTCGGTCGATTTGTTGCACTTCTTACTATGCAAGGGTATCAGTTATCTTTAGTCCTTCAACAGCTGTGGAAATATCTCGGCCCCGAGCACGAATTAGAACGAAGCGTCTGACTGAACAGAAATTTTTTGAGTTTCAGCTGTGTTGGAGTACTGGCACTTTGAGAACGTGAAAAATAGGCATGCCCTACTTTGATACTGGATTTGAATAAAAACGGAAATTATTCGCCAAAATCTGTTCTTACCCTGGAGATAATAGGCCATAACTCAGAAATCATGGCAGATAGAAAGGTTCTGACTGCGCCACCGGACTCGCCATGTCAAGATTACGGGAGATCCAACCATAATTGAAAATTGAATTTTGAGGTATACACTGGGCAGCCAATATTTTGTCCTCAGCGGGACTAGACCCGATAAACTTTAGCATAAGTTTAGTGAAAATGACATTCAGCCAAGGAGTCCCCCCCAAGACAACTTATTTCTTTTTTTGAGCTACTTTGCAGCACATACTGCTTCTAGAAACTTTTACATATGAGACTTGGGTACTTGCGTATTATACGCCACTCAAGTTTACGCTGTGTAAAACTCGAGAACAAACCATTTTCTTCGTTAGTTTCTTCCAGCTTAGCGCGGGACAAGACAAAGAGAAGTGACAGAATAGATGGGAAATATATAGTTTGGGCTATATATTTGCACATTAGGGGGGGGAAGTATTTGGATAGTTTGACGTTAGAAAACAATTCTTACTTCATATTATGCAAAATAAGTATACCTAACACATTTTGCATGCAGACCCGCTACACTATGCCCCCCCCTAATATGCAAATATATTGCCCAATTTTTTTTCTAAAGTTAGTACCAAATTTTGTGATATTTCACTAGGATTGAGCGTCAACGAAACAGTTTCTAATTAAATGAAGCACTTGAGTGGCGTATAATACACAAGAAATGATAATTTTTAAGATACAAAAACCTATATATCAGAACCCGGCACATACAACATGAATATCTGACCCCAGTATATATGCTATGAAAAATTAGGCAGGTAACCTGGATATCAATCTGGAACTAGCCTGAAACTAATCTTGCAGAAGCAACATCATTCCAAGTCTTGCATAACCACCCTGTATGATCGACGCTTCACCAACAGCAGCACCTAATTCAAGATCAGTAAGATTATGATAAACAGTGTACTCTGTGTTATGCCTAATTGCTCCACCCTTCCCCCTTGTGTATGTGCTTCACTTATCTAATGTATATGGTTTGTTTATGTCAATGTTTATATGGTTTGTTTATTCCCTTTTATATGCGTCATTTTCAAGGACTTTGTCGTAAGGAGAAAAGGAAAGGCAATAGTAGAACAAAGAATAAAATGGGGAGGCAAAACTTTCCTGGACTTAGATTATGCTGATGATTTAAGCATCCTAGATGAAAATCTGGGCAAAATGAATGAATTTTTAGAGGTTTTGCGAGTTAAGGGTGCTAGAATAGGTTTGAAAATTAATGTAAAGAAGACTAAGTCACTAAGGCTAGGAATAAGTGAGGATGAAAAGGTGACTTTGGCTTACGTAGAAATTGATCAGGTGGACAGCTTCACTTACCTTGGTAGTATTATTAGTAAAGACGGTGGGAACAGTGAATATATTACAAGTAGAATAGCGGAGGCTTAGGGTGTTTTTTTCACAGTCGAAGAAAGTTTGGAAGAATACGAAGATAAGTCTGCAAACCAAGATTAGAATATTGGAAGCTACAGTGATGACAGTGGTCAAATACGGTTTGAAGAATGGGCGCTCCGAAAAGCGGATGAAGATTTGCTAGATGTTTTCCAGAGAAATTCCCTAGAGATCGTTCTGGGTATCCGGCTGACTGACCATATTTCAAACAGTAGGCTGTACGAAAAGCATGGTTCAATCCCACCTTCCAGGGCTATAGCGAGAGAAAGGTTGAGATGGCTAGTGCACGTTGTGTGGATGGAGGATGACAGATTGGCAAAGATTGTCCTTTTCGGTCAACCGTCTAAGACTAAACGGAAAACACCTCGTCCGCAGTTGGGGTCGGAGGAAGTCATAAAGAAAGATTTAAGGGAATTTGGAAGTTCCTGGGAGGGTGTAAAGAGGGAGGCTTTGAATAAATTGGACTAGAGGAGGGCGTGCATAGGTGTGTTGGTCTCAGGTGGTTTGTTGATGTGGTGAGTTGTTAGTAGTAAGTAGTAGCAGCAGTAGTAGTGTTATCTTGTTTTGTAACAACAATGTAAAGCTCACTATTACTGTTTTTATCTAGTAAAAGAATAGATAATAGTGATTTCTCTTTTCGACGATACCTCCCTGATTGCAAGAATACAACCAGAACAACACTGACATACAAATAAACACATCCTGATTATCAACCCTCCCTATACGAGAATAATCCCTGAACACCCTGCGAGAAAATCAGGCTTACACGTAAGCCTCCAAACATGATGTCCTGAAAAATGCCGTTTTAGAATAAATATGACAAATTTATTCAGCAAAAGGATAATATCATATACCTAAAATGCCTCTAAAATTCCGGCGTCAAACACAGCTTGACATTCCCTTTTGAAAGCCATTCTTTTTGGTGTTTTTAGCATGCCAAATTAAAAGACACCCCAGTGACAAGAAAAATGTAGCCGTAATAAAATAATACAAGTTTTTTGTTTAGATTTATGCAAATCTGTTCCTCGCGCCAGACAAAAGCTATAGCTTAAAATTTTTTGATGCCTTGGCTTTAAAAGTTGAAAAGAAACTTTCAAGAAGTCCTTTCTAACCACCTTTTTATTCAATGAACAAATACACATAAAAGCCAAAAGATAAAATTTGAATTGCACTCAAATAACAAAACACGAAAGGAAACTTTTGCTTTTTCATCTTTAAAATTCTAGGTAACTGGACAGAATTTAAATGTGATAAAAATATGAAATTTCAGATTATAACGCTTCAGGCCCTTCAACCAAAGAAATAATCTGGTTCCATTCTTTTTACAGATTTGTTTGCTTTCCTCCAACGAAAGTCAAGGGGTACCATAATTTATATCATTGGTATGTACAGCTTCGTTTCACCATCTCGGCATAAGACCAATCGGTTCTACATCTCCCAATACAAAAAAATTAGAAAAAAGGAGATATATAGAAAAGAGATGCATAACTCAAAGCGTGATATTAGATTTTATAACCTAGTGCCGAGGGATCGGTACCCTGGCAGTTTTTTTTAAACTCTTTTGCAAAACAACAGTAATAAGATTAAAACGTTATATCATAGTGCAGAAAATAAATGTATGTATATAATCACATTATAGTAAAAAGATTTAAAAAACCCGTTTTGGTATTTTTATTGCAAAAATTGAACCCCCCCCCCTCATTCTGAGAATAACCTATTTTGTATCTTTATTAAAAAAAACTGAATAAATCCCCCCCCCCCTATATCTTCGTGAATTGGTGTATCTGAACTATGCAAAGAAAAGACAATCTTACTTTACTAAAAATCTAGTCCAAAACAACAATATGTTGAGTTGAATAATCTATATATATATATATATATATATATATATATATATATATATATATATATATATATATATATATATATATATATATATATATATTATACATATATATACATATATATATATATATATATATATATATATATATATATATATATATATATATATATATATATATATATATATAGGTGTCGTTATCAACTGACTAGGCAAGCTCTGATAAGAGTCGCATTCACTTCCTATGTCAATTAAAGAAAAAACCAAAGATTTTTAATAATAAGCAAACAAACTTTAGAAAATTGATTAAAAACACGCGTCGGACATAGAAAGATCATTGCAAAAATTGAAGGGTTAAGTCAAAATTTGTATTTCATCTTATTAAAAACCTTGAACTCTACTCAACAGTCAAGGATCGTCACTTGAATCCTGATTCTCTTCCACCTCAAAAGCAAAGAAATATCTGGTGAAGTGCAACTTTTACTTTTTCTTGGCTAAGAAGGGGGAACGCCCTTACCGTAATGTAAGGGTCAAAGACAAACAAGCCAAGCTAGATTGGCAAACCTTTCAAGTCAATTTGTGTCGCGTGCTAAAGAGATCGACTTAAATCCATGGGCTAATGCCAACCGCTAATTACCATCACACACACAGACACGCACACGGGTAGATACCCGAAGATTACTAAATATATTTTATATTCATGCCAAAGCTTTGTATGAGAATTGTCATGTATAAAAACTTAATGCATTTCAAATCAATTGCGTCTACCAGGTGTTGGATGACGAAAAAAGCCAATCTCAAACTGACATCAAAGAGATAAATAAATGAAAATACATCTATCTTGCTTTTGTAAAGGCATCTAAAAATGGAGGGGAAGAGAAAACAGTAAAAGTAAGAGAATAAGATCATAAGTTTTCCAGTTAACTACGTATTTAATTTACCAGAAATTACAAATTGCCCCCTTGGTCTTTGAAAATTTTTACTTGGGATATAAAAATGCCTCTGAGGTTAGAGGATCGATGCAACGTTGAGAGAAACTAATGCAAAAGAACCAGTTTTACAAGGGTTAGCATTAAATCGTTTCTTAGCCGTTCAGATGCACTAAGTCCACTCGATAGAGTCAACTCTGACCAACTCTTCTGTTGATGAGTTATGTCATTCCTGCTATACTAATTCGAGAACGTACATTTTGTATACACATTTCTAATCTGGTTCCAGTATATTCTTTTTTTCAATTTACAGCCCTTTTTCCTGCTAGTTCTGATAAGTCTTGGCAGCTGGAAAGATTTACTTAGTATCATACCTGGAACACCAAATTTGTGGCCTGCAAGACAGAGGCAGGCCACCAGGTAGAAATAACGAAGTATGAGAAGCTAATAAGTGAGGAAACTTTAGTTCATCCCTTAGAAAAAAAAAACGCATTAAGTTCTGCTTGTATTTATTTTACTTAGCTCTTTTTTAGTTTTGCTTTTCATTGGCCCCAAGATGAAAGGATCAGTCTTTAACCCCCGACGCTCCAACACATTTTCAAGCTCTTTAATTCTTTAAATATTTCACGATTCTTTAAATACATCATTCCCGTTCTATCGGGAAAGGAGGGAGAGAGGGTCAGGAATTTCTCTTGGGGAGAAGATCTCCTCAAGAGAAATTCCTACCCGTGCATCGGGAGACGTTTATCTAAAAGCTGTTTACAAAATTTGATTTCCCGTAAACTACGAACATAGCGTATACATCCTTTTTATTCACCCAAGGGCTATACATGACATTAAAGGGGGGCTAGGGATGAAATTTTCAAAAAAGAACGAACAAAAAACGAACATAAAATTAGCGGTTCTATCCCTCTCGGCTTAATCACTATACACTGGCAATGATAAAACCCGTTTTGTGACGTCTTAACTGTTATAGAACAGGCAATGATAGCAAGGTTTTCATTGCGTATACGATATTAAACTGTGGTTTTTTGGATTTTAGGGGGAGAAAGGTACTTAGGTTAGGTTACGTATTTAATATATGCAATGCTTTACCCAACATCCCTCCCCCCCTAATGTGCAAATATATAGCCCAAATTTGTTTCTAAACTATTATATATTCATCCTATTTTATTTTATTTCATTAGCATTAACCAAACTTGACTTTTTAGAGAGGACCGGATAATGGGATAGTACCAAATTAGCAATCTAACGCGTCTCTCTTTGTGTCCCGCAAGTCTCCTTCTGGAGGGCCGCTACTCTAAACCTTTACCCAACTTTCATTCTTCATAACAGGGATTTTCAACCCTTATAAGACTGGCATCCCTTTGAATTTTGAACAAATTTTGCACCCATTTTACAACAAACTATATATTTTATTTTGTTTTATCGAGAAATGTTTGTACTTGCCGTCGAAGGGGAATCTAATTTGTCTAACTTCCCTAATTTAGTTTTACCGATATTTAGAGTTCATCAGAGGCGGCCTTACTGGTGCGTGGGGCCACTGCATGGGCCTGAAGTCGTGGTCATAATTTAGCACAAGCAATAATAATGTAACCTGCAGCGGGAGTGGTAACAATGTGATTCCTAGGGTTCAGCTAAAGAAACGAAAGAAAAGGACATTTATCTGCTAACCAGGGCCATAAGGCCTTGTGAGGGTCTTTCTGGAAACCCCGACCGTACATTACACGGCATTTCTGTGAGGCCCCTCGCGAAGTTTCAAAATCACTCACGGGATTGTAATTCGTAAAATATTAGGCCCTGTTAGCGCCAGGCCCGGTGCAGTTTCATCATTTGCCACTCCCACGGGCCGGCACTGGAGTCTATTAATATCTCTTACACCTAAATCAAACACATCCACCCTCTTTTGCAAACTCATTTCAATTTCAGCTCATTACAAACTTTCAGCCATTTGGGCAAGAAACACAAGACAACTGAACAGGGAAAGAGTGAATTGGACAAATAAGGAGTCGAAAAGGAGCCGCCTTTTCTTGCTCTCTATCATTCCTTATCATATCAGATTCTTACAGAACCCACAAGATCTGCTGCACGCGATCAATAGCTTTGTCAACGTTACCTCGACTTTCCCGCTTGTCTTTGAAAATGATGCAAATACAACAATAATAAGTAATAACAGAAAAAAGGCGTTTATTAGTATAAAGCTGAGCAAAGAAGTAGATTATTCCATTTCTGGGATTAAAGGCATATTTTTGAGCCAAGGTAGGAATATAAATAAAACATAACAATAAAATGGAATCTTCAAAACTAAAATTGAAAAATTTAAACCAAAGTACGAGAATCATACTTCAACGAAGTTCAGCACTGACCAGAGGCGGATCATTCGAGCTTTGGGGTGGGTGTGTGTGTGTGTGTGTGTGTGTGTGTAAAAATATGGGCACTTGCTCCGGGCACAGAATTTCAAATATATAATCTAAAAATTTTTAATCATTTTGCAATTTAGAAATTTATTTTTAGTAAAACAATTTAGAGAGCGCAGTTGGCAGTAAGTTTAAGGAAATTGAATCCAAAATTTTTATTTTTCTATATCTTTTCCCATGTAAAGTAAGAAAAGTCAGATTTAAATAACTGAAAAATTTCGTTCATAAATAAAAATTTTCTTAATAAATGAAAAATTTGCTAAAACTTGGCCTGAAAATTCTTGGGAGACAGGGGAAGGGCGCTAATCAGGATTTTGTCCAGGGCGCAAGAGAGGCCAGAACCTCACTGACCAGAACTGACTTTTATTGTAAGTTATATTAATATACGTAGCTCACTGAGGACGGCCCTTAAATATAGAGCCGAAAAATTCTTGTTGTTATTTTTATGTGGTTGTGTAACCTTTCACTCAACCAATTCAAACATTCAGTTGTCATTTTCACAGTCCTTGGTACTTTTAAGTAGCAATTAAACGCGTCATCTAAAAAGTATATCTTAAAAGAGGGGCTTCAAATGCAAAGCAAAGATTTCTAACAGTGCCTAAAACTTTAAAAATTTCAAAAAACACCAAAGCCTTCCCAGTTATTCCTTAAATAATGACATTTTCATGTTTTACAAGCCAGTCTTTATCTGGATCTCTGCCTCTTTTTTTTGTCTCCTGCTATTCACGGAACGCAAATGAAGCGCTAGAGAATACAAATTGAGAGCCTTTAAAACTGCCACATTTTCCTCCATCATCTGTTTCAGGTTGGAAGGTTTGTATCTTCATTCCACTGAGACTAAAGGAGGCCTACCATATGTTCTTAGCAACCAAAGAAATCTTGGCCTACTGGTCATTCCAGAACAATGGACAATAAATACAAAAGGCAAAATTGACACCCATAATTAAGGACAGAAAACCACAAAGGTTAATAGGCCCCGGCTTGAATAGATAGCCTGCCGGGAGAAGTGTGCAAGTCTGAAAGAGTGCTCTGTCATTACTATATTCACCTCCATTTTCTTTAAACAACCCATCCAACTAAAAAGCAACTGTAACGGAGTGATCCTAATTATAGACTAATAAGAGCTCAAATTTAAATGCTTCCACCATTGGAAGCAAATACAAAAACGGAAGTTTCAAAATTGCTATTTCTTTCATAATTTATTACCATGTATTTTCAGAAACAATCCATAGCAAATTATTAAAGGGCTATAGGTTCGAAATTCATTATAAGAAAAGAAAAGTGGACACGGCCTTCATTTGAAATCAAAACTGATTTTATATCCTTTTGACACGGCATTATCTGATTTCATAGATTAAAAAAAGAAAAAAGTTTTGAACAACCGGGATTTCAAGTTGTGAATTCTAATATGCAAATGACGGAACATATTATGTTCTAGACATTTAGAGGATTATCTTGCGTTCTCCAATCGATATAATAGAAGGATCGATAACCCCATTTGTCATACTTTCAGCGGTAACTAACTTAGCAAAGACTGCAAAGGAAGGGGGGCTCCCTCCAAGATGTGAATTGAACAAGAACTTCGCCACTGGATTTATTTTTTATTTGAAAACCCTTCCGTGTGTTTTTCAGGTGCTAGAGTCACCTCTTCATATATGGCCTTGACTAATGGTTCACTCACAAGTTGATCACTGATTCTAGCGCTTTTTTATATGAAATATACTCTGGGTAGCGGTGATGTTATATCATGCCGAAATATTCGACAAAATACAGTGTGTCAAAATAAAAATTTGAAAGCTAATGCTCAGTTATTACAGTTGGCAAGATTTAAACCCTTATATGCCAAACTATATAGCCTAAAACTGGCCCCATCTTCTTAAGAAATCCCTGATACATACCCCTAAGGTTTATACCTGCGTACATCAACTTATAAGAAACGGTATTTTATCCAATTTTTTTTTTATTATAAGAATTTACGACCAAATTTCCCATCCAAAAAGAGAAACTCCCCCTTCCCCCTGGAGATAAGTTCCAGCAACTAGCTGCGCAAATGTTATCTCCATTGAAAGCAAAACACTCTTTTATTCAACCTTAAATGCTGAAAAAACTGCTAAAATAATTTATTTCATTAGTGTTTTCCCTATTATCCGTTTAAATCCCCATACTGCCACAGATGAAGGATGAGCGGAAATTTCCATCTAAAAAAACCGAAGATGTTTCTTCTCTCCTATTTCTGACTCAGCGAATTTAATGTAACATATGTTTACATTAATTATTGCAATCACTTTTCCTCAACTAGTGCTGTCTTAAGCATTCGACTTCAACATTGTGAATTTCAATTTCAGAAACATGACTAATTTATCATTAAGAACCATTGAGAAAGAAAATAAAATATTGTTGGTAAAATAAATAAAGCTAGAAAAAAGAAGAAATAATTAACATACCTTCCCATAGGTCTAGAGAATTGGAACCCTGCCTGACTACTTGCAAATCATACTGAACGTTTAACGTCGAAACACTTGACTGCGTAGGACCTGCTTCAATATAGATAGCAGCTGATCCACTATTACTGGCAAAACAATGAATCTTTCGACCATTCTCCTTATTTATCAGTGGTAAAAGCTTCTTTGAACTTTGTAAAAGTATCTGAATGTCACCAATAGGGCCAATAACTTTCAAACATCCCTGAAAGGAAAACAAACATAAAATGCTATATCCTCCTCAACGTAGTGATCAATTGCAGTCCAAAGTAGACACGTACACAGGGGGGAGAGGTGGGCGGTTTGGATCCTCCTCTTTGGGCCGAGGAAGTAAAAACTATAGTTTATGCTTGCAAATACAGGAAAGTTGGATCGTCAATCCCACATGCTGCATCTCACATAAAGACCTTGAAGAAACTTGTTGAGTTATGAGTGTGATCAGAAATGGAAATCTTCAATCAAAAATGATTCTTGTCAAACATCAATACTTTGGGAAAAAAGAAACACTTTGAAAGCGAATAAACCAACTCAATTTAGCAAAGTTCACGCAATAAAATGTATATAACTTAAGGAGATACTTTTTACTATGCAGTTCATGCTTCAAACCCGACAGCAATTGATTTCGTCGCAGTTTTTCCACCAATCTCTAATTTCAAGGTCTGAATGAACTTGTATAGACGGAGCTTTGATTTTCATTCCTATCATTGTGTTGTTAACTTAAAGGCAATGTTAGTGGCCATTAGCTCTGTTCCCGAATATTCCTAAATTGAAATCTATACTTTCAGTGTTTAGTAGATTTTTGGTAAAAATCGTTTTATAAATAATTGTTAGATATTTTAAGCAATTTTAGCTAAAAATAGAGAGGGTTGACTTTCGACTCCACCAGCTCCGTTATGGCCACAAATAAAATTACCCATGAGCCCAACCCTTTAGGAGGAGCCCGGTCAAAGGGTTTCTACACGAAGGAGAGGGAGTTAAAATTATGAAGAAACGTGTATGTTAGTTTTCATCCTAAGGTTTTTTAAATTCTAGAATTTTTCAGAATTCAACAGGGAAATATCAGGAGCCAGTTTATTTGAGACTGCTTTTTCACAAATATATTATATAAGGTGCCAAACAGTAATTTTTGTTCGTTTCGAGTTTTAATTTTGCTCTTTACTTTCATCAGAAAAGCTTTGCTTTTGAAAATTTATTTAAACAAAGAGAACTATAGATGTACTTCAAAGAAGAACGTCAGAAGTTCACGCAAACTCAAGCCATTCAAGGATCTTTTTTCCGAGGAGGGGGTTAAAAACAAGATAAAAAACACCTAAAAATGGAAACTAAAATACACACACTTTTTCGTAATTCTTTGACTAAGTTTTTAAGAAAAGCGATCATTAGAAATGAATGGGCGGGGTCTAGGCGTTTACCCTCCCGGAAAATGCCCCACCCCCGCGGCTGGTTGGTCTCCAATCACTTTCAACTTATAAAAAAGTACTAGAAGTCTCAATTTCTGATCGAACCAGCATCCTCCAAAGTTTCTACGACCTCACCTACGACCAAGGAGGTGAGGATGAGGAAAGGGCTTTTCCCCTCTTATACGGTATAAATTCTGTTCATTTTGGAGCTAATGTTACCCTTTATCATAATAACAACGTAGACCAGAAATACTCCCAGAAACCAAGAGGGATTAAGTAACAATTTCATATTTTTGATGAGTTAAAAAATTACCCCCCCCCAAAAAAAAAAAAATTCCTGGACACGGCCCTGGGGGTTATACATCAATTTCTACCTCCAATCTTCACTCGTAACTTCCTTAGAATTAACTCTGTATTTATCTGAAGGCTCAATGACAGTTGGGATGTTTTGGTATTAAAATGCACCCTTTGAGGTATTTTGCTCCATCCCTAACTAGCTGAAATATTTTTAAGGTCTAAACAAATCCCTCTGTCTTAGGTAAATTCCCCGTTGTTTTGCAAATCCAAACATTTGCATATTAGGGTTTTAAACCTCTACAACGGGGTTCTCTGATTGTTTTATAGTGAAGGAAGGAGGGAGATGCCTCAAAGGGTCATTTCAATACCAAAAAAATTCCGACTCTCATTGAGCCTTCAGATAAATACAGCATTAGTTCTAAGAGAGAGACAAGGGCAGGGTGGAGGCACAAATTAATATAGAATCCCCAGCGCCGTATCCATGACTTTTAAGGGGGGGGGGGGGGGTAAAAATGAATAACAAATCTGAAATTGATATTTTATACCTCCCGATTTCTGGGAATATTTCTGTTCTACGCTGTTATTATGGAAGTAAAGAGTAGCATGAAACCGCAAAATGGTCAGAATTTACTCCGTATAGGAGGGGGACTGCCCCTTCCTCATCCCCACCTCCACCTCATGGTTGGAGAATTTTCTGAAAGGACTCATTAAGTCAAGAATTGAGTTTCTAGTCCACGCGGCGGAGGGGGGGGGTGTGAATGCCAGCTCCGGAATGGGCGCTACACAGAATACATATTTAAAAAAAAATTACCTGATACAAGATTCAAACGTAGTTTTCTACGGTCAGAGCCAATTGTTCTAACCGCTACACTATCAACCATGAGCTGCATAATAGTGTTTGTTTTATAATGTTCGATTTCCCAATCATCCGTTTATTACGTGCTAGAAATTTGACGGGTACTCTTCTATTAAACAGACTCTTTTATACAGTGCTAGTTTGGTTAATGCTAATGAAATAAAATAAAATAGGATGACTATATAATAGTTTAGAAACAAATTTGGGCTATATATTTACACATTAGGGGGGTTGGGGGGTAAAGCATAGCATATATTATTACGTAACCTAACCTAGGTACCTCCCCCCCCCTAAACCACCAACAACAACAGTTTCAATATTGTATACGCAATGAAAACCACGCTACATTGTACTGCTCTATAGCGGTGTCTTGTTTTATCCCGTCAAAAACGGGTTTTTCGTGACTGGTTTCCATTGCAGTATATAAAATAGTCCGTTTAGTACAGGAGTACCGAAATGTATAACAATAAGATAACCTTGATCACAAAGCTCATCACTGCTCATTTTTGCCCTTTTATGCTCTTTTCATCCATAAATCCACAAAAGTACGTTGATATGATCTAGAGCTTTGAATTGTGCCTCTAAATATCCCTATTGGATGCTGCGCAGGGGGTAACTCCCTAGTTTTTCCCCAGCCTATATTTTGCAAAAACCTCTTGTTGGAGTATTTTCATCGGAAATAACCCGTTTTTGATATTTTCATTAAAAAATTGAGAAAAAAATTGCACCACCCCTGGATACAACAAATATATTTGCCCCCTCCCTCTATATGAATCCTATAGCCCTATAGGATGCAAATTGTAGTTTTAATTGATAAGAGAAAGGGTGATCGATCCTCCAACGACGTAACATGTCGCCCAAATCCTCATGTCACAAAATCAAAAATTCTATAAGACTGAAGGTTCGAATTTCTGACTCACCAGTCCAGTTCCTGAAACTGGTGGTTTCTGTCCCATTTTTTTGGACTGGCAGCATAGAAAGCGGGCTGGTGGACCACATTCGCCCTCCTAATTTAAGGCCGCTCAAGTACATCTGCTGAAAAAGCAGTAAATTCGTGTCTACAAAAAAGACATGAAAAACAAATTTTCTAATAAAACTTCTGGTCTTATAAAAAAAAGATAAAAACATGCTAAGGCGTACAAAAATCTTGGCATTTTTACTCGAATTAAATTATATTGCTAATCCCCTCGTGCACGCCCTATTGCACCCCCCCCCCAAAAAAAAACAAAACTATACGGAGTTCTATTCATCCTAAAATGAAGATACAAGTCCGACCCTTCAGGGAGGGGGGGTCTTCAGGCGAATCTCAGGGGATACAATTTCTCCTATGCTTCTTTTATGAAAACCCTGATAGTTATTTGGTGATGACTACTGAATTGTTAGAGGTATTTATTTTTAATTCTACCCCACCCCCATTCGAAGCTTGCTGCAAAAAGGGGGATTTTTTGTAACAGATATTTACCTTAAAATCCTTGGAGCCATTTCCAATTTTCAAGTGCACTCGAATAGTCCCCTTCGGTCGTCTCCAAGCTATTGTGCCTTGGCTGCATTTAAAGTATAAACTTCGAACTTCATCGCCGATTTTCGAACCACTAAAAGATAAATCAATGACTTATTTAAAGTGATCTAAAAGAGAGTAAACTAAACAAATGTAAATCATGAGATGTGGCATATACATATCTTAATGCCAGATGGCCCTATTCCCTTTTGGGAGGGATCTAACATATTCTGAGGAAAAGGGAACTTTTCTAGCCATTATCCGATCACAGAATGGATGTCGCCATTTCTCACCTGATTTAGTCCCTGGCTGCGGGGCTGCAAATTTGTTTACACCTCTCTTCTTCCTAACCTCTATCCAATTAATCTCTGTGCAGACATAAAACATAAAAACTTTTACAAATTCCGTAAATAATAACAAAAATAAAGATTCGGACTTTTAAAATTTGACAGGAAATTTCCATAAATTGCAAAGTAGCGGGCAGAAGGTAAAAGCATAGAAGTATTTCTTAGAGGCCCGCTTTCAGACACATATATGGACATTGAAAGTATGTCAATTAAGCTAATATGGAAAGCCTTTACGTCACGGCGACGGCACTTTTTCTTATCTTCTCCGTAAACTCTCTATCTAGGATCGTTTACAAGAAAAACAGAACCGGCTTATTTCCACGCTAAATGTCAACAAATTATGATTATCTTCAACCGCCATTGACGCCACACTAATGCATAAAAACTTATCAACTGGAGGCAAAAGCTTACATCATCTTCGCATCTCTCATCCGTCTTTAATATTCCCCACAACCTTTTTTTTTCAATATTCCCATCAACAGAGCAAGCAGAAACACATCTGTGAACATTAAACTCAAGTTTGTGATGACATAGTGAAGAGAACCATATTCCCACGAAGACGGCTTACACAATCAATGAAAAAAAGAAGATAAAATGTTTGACAAATATCAGCACCTTTAAATTCATATCTAGAAAAGGGGGTTCACGTCCATCCTCAAAAGAATAAAAATCAAGATGTCCACCAAATTTAGACAAATATGTATGACAAATAGGCAAGAACATATTTCAGTTCAGGTACTGCAGTGTCCAGAAAATTAAAATTTTAATTTAAAACGAACAGAAATTATTCCGTATATGAAAGGGGCTGTGCCATCCTCAACGCCTCGCTCTTTACGCTAAAGTTTTTATTGTTTAAAAAAAAAGAGTTGTGAGAGAGTCAAACTTTAGCGTAAAGAGCGAGGCGTTGAGGAGGGCACAGCCCCTTTCATATACGGAATAATTTCTGTTCGTTTTAAGATTTAATGTCGCTCCTTACTCTCAGTTTAAAAAACTTTTTTTTATTTAAAGGCTGCGAAAGCGGGGGGTTTGGGGGCGGCAGCCCCCCAACTGTGCCTCCTAATCCCTGTACGTTTTAAGGTTCGACCTTGTAACTCAGCCTCTTTAACTCTTTAGAAAACGTAGTTTTTTTCAAATAATTCATGATATACAATTGGCTCAATTCCACGAAAAACTGAGGAATATCTAATTTTAAGAGCCATACCAAAACTTCTCACAATGGGAATCACATCAATATGAGGGATAAACATCAAAGGGGCAACTGTCGAGCCAGTCAAGGAAATGGATCCAAAATTATGCCTGCGCACAGGGCCACAAAGTTTCTGTTTTGACAGACCCATGGATAGACCTACTGACAACAGTGTCCTACAATAGACTATTTATGAAATTTCAAAAATACATACCTATATAACTAGACATTCCAAGAAATTAATGCGAAAAAGAATTAGGTAATTCTTGAAAAAAAAGTGTCTTAGTACCTTCTTGACTTTTATCTTAAGGCATAATTTCTTTCTTTTTTTTCAACTCGACCCTTATGTAGGCCTACACTTTTTTTCGTAAGTGTTGGGATAAAAATTATATTTACCACGTACGCAAGTACCTTTTCTTGGGTAGAAAACAAATTTATTACACTACGGTTCATTCTCAAACTACACCAATCAGGCTACTGATATTTTTCGCATAAAGAAAAAACAAGCAAAAACAATTTAGGATAACTGAGTTTTGGAGAAGATAACCAGCCAAGACAACCACTAAAAGATTATTTTAAAAGGGTTCTGCCCATTGGAGGAGCAGGTAAACTCGAAAAAAAAAACGGGATTTATATTTAAACTCAAAGAATTATGGCGCAGGTAGTAAAAACCTTAGACTTCGGGAGAGGAAGCACGACGTACCCTCCATCACATTCGTGCTTGGAGCCACCCTCTTATAACTAAGTAAAAAAAAAAACATCCAGACAAGGCCGTATCCAAGATTGTTATTTGGGGGGCGGGGGCCAAAAAATAAAAACTTATCAAAAGTTTTTTATACGCATTTTTGTTACTTTTTTCAAATTGGACAAAACTTTCAGGGAAGGGGGGTTCAAACCCCAACTCCTCTGGATACGGCCTTGCATCCAGACAAGAATCTTTTTCTTAATAATGGTATTCCCTGGATTTTAGCCTTTCTGAGATACTACCATTTTCTCACGGTTGAATGAACCAATCATCCTGTTTGCAATGAGATGTTAACCAACCCTTATCGCATTTAACTGAAGCAGATGCAATAGATGATTCAAATGAGAATTGGATCAGAAATTAAATTTTGCTCTTGCCACGCATGAAACTCAAAGTAGGGTGAAATGAATAAACGCCAGATAACTGCTGAACAACAGCCTACTTACTACAGATTTAATCATTTTTAGTTGTTTTTTTAATTAATTAGTCTCCGATGATGCCAACAATTGTCCAAAAATTTTACCAATAATCGGTGGTAAAAAAAATGGATGGTTTATATTTTACTTTTAGCAATTTATTCTTAAGTATTCTGAGCGTTTATATAGTCCTGTCCCAAACGATTTGTAATCGCTGAGCAGAACTGTAAGACCCGCCGAAATGTTTTGCGACTTACATTCGGCTTTAATCATTTTTTTCTAAGTAATCTTCGTAGATTCCAACAATTATCCGAGAGCTTTACCAACAACTGTTGGTGAAAGCCAAAAAAAGAGATGGTTTTTTATTTTTACATTTTAGCCAATTATTCTTTAAATATTTTCAGCTTTTATATAGTCCTGCACAAAACGGCGGGCATTGTCACATTTTTTTTTTCAAAAATACTAAGTAGTCTTTAACAAACAGCTGTATAGACAGAGAGGTTTATAGTTTGTATGAGGATTCATGGGAAGTATCAGAGACCAGCCTTTTTAGTGCGCTAATATACACTAAATGAAGCCACTCTAGTTTCGATAGATGCTTCTCAGAAAAAATTGGCACTCTAACTAAAGTAACGAAAGCCAGTGTTGTTGTTCTCTTTTTTTGCGTTTGTTGCTATTTCTCAGCGAAATCAGTTGGCAATGTAGCGTAGCTTCAGGTAAGATAAATTATATTTTTGAAATAATATTAAACTATTATTTTGAGACATAAGTTCATGCATGCAATACCATACTTCCATGGAAATAGGATGCAATATGAATTGAAGATTCCGCTGAAATTATTTCCCTACGTTTTACGCAAATAAAACGTATTGAATAATTGAAATTCGTTTAATTGAAACCCATTGAAGTTCACAAGAAAAATTTTTCCTAAGAAAAGATTAAAAACCTTATTTTCGCTCTCTTTTATGAAAATGCAGCCAAGATCTTTCGTCTTCTACATGCATATAGGCTGTTAAGAATGTTTTTTTTTCTTTCTGTTGTTGAATTTATCAAGCATAAAATCATTCATTTCAGAGGGAAAGGGGGAGAATTTGTTGTGCGTGAATTGTACAAATGAGGGTCCCCCATTTCCCCTGGTTAACATTTTTTTTTATTAATTCGTAAAATATTTTAACAGAGCTTGACTAAAACAAAGTCAGTTAACATTTGCGTGTCCACGCCCCAGTAGAATAGTGTTGGCAACGAATGGATCAGCAGAAAAGACACACACAGGGATTTATTTAGGCAGGGGGGAAGGGGGTATAAATTTGAAAAAAGGAAAATTGGCACTTTGCATAAATGGCCTAAGCATGTGGTTCAAAAGAGCTCGAAGAGATCAATCGATTGGTCTATTCACAATGGGTATATCTGTAATTCTGACCGTGTTATAAATTGTTCCAAAAGGACACATAAAAGAACGGAAGTCCTTTATCTTCTAAGTAACGAACAATTCAGCAATTTTGACATTTCCAGCGAATTTCGATAAAAAAAATAGCTGGAAATCAATCTTTAAAGTTTCAAGTTTCTTAAATTTTGATTTGTGAGAAATTTGCGTTTTGTTTTCCTCTACTGTAAAATTATGAAAAGTGAACCTAGGCTCTTTTTGCAAAACGCCACACATTTATGACTTAAGAAATTGTAGGTAAAATCACGACAATCTCGAGACTTCACGAGGGCAATGGCCCTCCATTAGGTACGTGCTTGCTACAAAAAAATACATGCAATCTCGAAATGATAGTAGTAAAACGGTACTGGTGCGTTAAACGTACACTTTTATATACTAATGAGAGACTAAACTCGCCATACTGGTCATTTTCAAGAGACCGCTATTGAGAAATGGAATGCACCGAGTAGTTTTCATTGCGTTTACGATATTTGCCCTGTTGTTTTTTGGGGTTTTGGGGGGGGGTACCTAGGTTAGGTTACGTATTTGATACATGATATGCTTTACCCCCCCCCCCCCGAATGTGCAATTATATAGCCCAAATTTGTTTATAAACTATTATATATTCATCCTATTTTATTTTAGTTTATTAGCATTAACCAAACTTGACTTTTAGAAGTGTCCGTATAACGCACCAGTACCAGTAAAACTAAAGTCTAGTAACCATCCCGATTCAACTGCGACTTTTTTGTATATTCATGATGTCAATAAGCACTAAATTCAGATGAGAGTTCCGTATAAGCAACCATCAGCCAGAGGGTAAAGCGCCTTGAATTATGCAAGAAAATAGTGGCCAGATGGACGCGTGCAGGTAACAGCTAGCAAAATTTTCAACCCGATTGGATCATTAATCAGCTAAAAGTCTTATCGAACAAGTCGACGCCAAAAGTAATCAGCCTTAGGACTTGCAACTCAAATCTCAAAGCAAAGCCGACTGAATTGTCTATAAAGGGAACAAACACGACCAAATAAAACTTGCTTCCTTATGTGTTTTCTATTTACCAAATCCAATGTTGTAGATGTAAAGACAAACCTGTAGTATTTAAACCTCTGTTAAACCTTTAGATAAGCATGCTGCAATAACACCAGTTTCAGGTCTTAAGCCGCCTCAGCCTATCAGATGAAATATGAAAGAAATGATTATCTGTGTTTGTAGTGCAAACGCCTTAGACAACTTCACTACTGTGCACACAGAGGACATTTCCTACTAAGAAAAACAAAGAGGACCCAGAACACAGCCGTAGACCTAGGTCACGGCCAGACCAGGACCGTCCCCAATAATTCAAATACATTATTTCCAGGAAATGCAATAAATTGCTATTTTATCCTGGTGGATTCTTCAAGACCGAGCGCATCACCATTGAATTCAAGAACAAGAAAAAAAACATTTAAAAAGTCAGCCATCTCCTTCGAGCCTTGGTTAGATAAAAAAAAAAAAAAAAAAAAAAAAAAAAAAAAAAATCCCAACTGAAAGCAAAATGCAACATTCAAAATTAAAATGAACAGAAGCTATTCCATGTATGAAAGGGGTCGCCCCTTCCTCAACCCCTCGCTCTTTATGCTAGATTAAATAAAAGAAACAAGTTTTTTAAACTGAAAGAAAGGAGCAATATTAAAACTTTTAACGAACAGAAATTATTACGTATATGAAGGGGATTACCCCCTCCTCAACACCTCGTTCTTTCGCTGAAGCCTTTTAGTACTTTTAAAAAAGCTTCTTAGTGTTCTAATCAAACGGCACTTGTGTTTCAAGAATCGTTCTGAAAGAATTGGGACAAACTTCAAACCTTAGCATAAAGAGCGAGGTCTTGAGGAGGAGGAGGCAATCCCCTTTCATATACGTAACAATTTCTGTTCGTTTTAAGTTTTAATGTTGCTCCTTGCTTTCAGTTGAAAAAACTTGTTATTTTTATTTAATTTCTGATCGTTCTTTAAATAATGCCAGGAAATACGGCCCCACCTCCATAGAGAAATCCCCCTACCCACGGAAATATCCTCTAGATAATTCAATCCTGGTGAAAACTTACCCCTGACAATTACTCTTAACAACTCCACGCATTAGACTGAGACAGAAAACAATAAGCAAGACATATAAAAAGAATTTTGTATAAGAATTCAGGCAAATTCTCCCAGTCTAGAGCTTCCCCTGATAAGTTCACTCCCTATAAACTTCACCCCCAAAGGAAGAACCCTCAGCAGAAAATACTCCCCTCCATACGAAAGTGTATACATACTTCTTAATAACAAATACTATGCGTAAACAATGGGAAATGTTATAACTTAAAGAGCTTTCCCCTGTGGCTGTGGGGAGAGGGGGTCATGTTATATCAAAAGGCAGTTATGCGAACTTTCAATTATGATGAACAAAATGGCTATCTCAAAATTATCATCGTACGATTTTGGGAAAAAAGGGGCTGGGGAGGGGCGATTACCACTGGGAAAAAATAACACGCATCCATGTTCTTTCTTCTGGCAAAAAATACAAAATTCCACATTTTTGAGGACAGGAGCTTGAAACCTCTACAGTAGGGTTTTCTGATACGCTGAATCTGACGGTGCGATTTTCATTAAGATTCTATAGCTTTTAAGGGGTGTCTTCCCCTTTTTTGAAAATCAGGTAAATTTCTCAGGCTCTTAGCCTTTAATAAGCAAGACTAAACTGAATGAAACTTGAATATTTGAAATCAGCATAATAAGCCGAATCTTTTGATATATCTATTAGTATCAAAATTCTAGTTTTTAGAGTTTCGGTTAGTATTGAGCCGGGTCGCTCCTTACTTACAGTTCGTTACCACGGACTGTTTGATTCTCAAAGTTTTTAAAAGATACTACTCATTCGAATTCAACAGCCCGTGTGCTTCGGCAGTCTTTCTAAAAGAATTTCAACGGAAAGTCAAAATTTTGCGTAAAGAAAAAGGGTTGAGGAAGGGGCATCCCCTCTCATATATGGAATAACTAATGTTCTTTTTAATTTTTAATGTGGCTCCTTGCTTTCAGTTGAAAACAAAACTTGCTTTTACATTTAATTTCTGACCGTTTTTCAAATCATGCCAGTAAACACCCTTTCAGCAATGCTGAACTAGGGTATCTCAAAATTTTGACTGGATGGCTTAGGAGGAAAGGAGCGTAGGAGGGAGGGGGAGCTAGTTACAATCCAATATTTTTGGTCTCTCGAATGAGCCCTCTCCTGAACTTCTAGGACAATTGGTTCGACATGATCATCCTGAGAAAAGAAAAAAAACACGCAGCCATGATCTTTCTTCTGGCAAAATACAAAATTCCTTGTTTTTGTAGATAGGGACTTGAAACCTCTACAGTACGGCTTTCTGATATGCTGAATCTGATGGTGTGATTTTCATTAAGAACACAGCTTCTTGGAGGTGGTTTTCCCTTTAAAAGCAAATTTTTATCAGGTTCATACCTTTTGATGGGTAATAAGATAAGATAAGTTTTATTCTTCATTATAAATACACATACAATATTACATGCTATTATTCCCCCAAAGGCTCATTGGCCTGTACAAAGGGGGAAGACATATGAAATGCTTACTCAAAAATGAAAAACAAAACACTTGCTCACATACAAAGGAGAAGAAAAGAAAATATAGATACAATGAAAACTATAGAAGAAATAGAATAAATAAGCTAAATTAATTAATTAACTTAAACAGACTAAAAAAAAAAAAAAAAAAAAAAAAAAAAAAAAAACATCTACGAAGCCAAAAATTTTTAACAATTTTTTTTTTTCCCTCTCCTCTTTTTTTTCCTAAACAAACCGAATGAGTGGCACCCTCGAGCTGATTCAGGCAACTTATTCCAAACAATATGACACGCCATTAGAGGATTAAAATCTGACCTTATACAAGGAGTAAAGAAGGAGTAAAGAAGGAGTAAAGAAGCCCCAAGACCTTTTTTGTATTTATTCCTTAGGAGCATTACGGAGCATACACACATGCACTTATAAATACGCACAAAGTCCTGAAACTATTTTCGAAAAGATAATTGGTGGAGTTAAATTAAAACGTAGATTTTTGTTCTTTATCACTATTCTCTATTATTTTCTGGTGTTGGTAATGAATTTATAAATATACTTAAAATCAAATGACTGTTTATTGTCAAAAGTTTTACTCATTTTTATACTTTCTTGTCATTTTAAATATAGCTGGAAATGCAATGTAGTCGAAGAAATTATTTACGATGTACAAATGGACCACTGAAATTTTTGGCCACAAATGCATAAATATCTTGCATACATAATGTGTATGGTTACATCTATAAATGAAGATTCTTTACCTGGCTAGACACTTTTTTAACTGAATTCACTGCATATAAAAATTTATAAGAATCATTAAAACTCGGCACTTGTCAATTCAAAGAAACACTCCCAAAAATAGAACTTACGTTAATCCTAATGATGTATACCAAAACATGGTGATAATATAATACTTTCGAAACAAAATTATGAAAACTACGACAAAGAATTATGGAAAGCAGGCCACGCGCAACCCATTATATTAAATACCTGATCCAACTTAACCTAGCCCCTAACCATCTCTGTATATTAAAAAAAAAATAATTAAAAAACGTCTCACATAAACCCACAACATCAGGCTGTCCATCAGAAACAATTTGTCTTAAATTATCAATTGACGAGGAGAGACCCTGAATGTTAAACTTAAATGCTGTCAAAGAATAATTTCCTTTGGTAACCTCCTCTCCCCCCCAAATCCGAAACATATTTACTATAACAAATAGGGTTTATATTAATCGAACTTTGATTAACCTGACCCACATAATTATTTACAATACTAATTACATCGAAAGGATTATATTCAAACTCCAAAGCCGACTCTCATGGATTAAAAAATTCACAAAAGCAGATTTTACTTGAATTACATTAAAGTCACCAAATGAACCAAAAAGAGATACTTACTTAAATCAACTGCAAAAGAAAAACCTGTCAAAGAATTACAAACAAACAAATAACTAATTGGACAACAGGTAGTATCGGACTGAACCATTAGCACTGAAAGAGACACAAAAATGAAAAAATAAATAAATAAAGTAAATAAATGAAAATCAATGAACTGTGGAAGGCATTTACAAAATAAGAAAAATACTAACAAGTCACATACTAATGCATTCATGCGAATAGTTAATTTTACGTATACGAGTTTCACCCGGAACTTTGGCTAGAACTTGTCCATGATCAGACCAAACACTTCTTGGACCAAAGGAGCTGCGAGCCGCGTTTAATAGATCGCGACACTTTTTAGTTAGGTTTTCAGACACAAATACACCTGACTTAACCAACTTACTTTTTGCTGCAAACACTTTTTGAGCAATAACCAAGTTTGAAAATTTTACCAGGATGGGGGCAATTTTCACATTCTCAGTTTGAGTAGCAGGCTGACGGAATCGATTAGCCTTTAAGAGGTCCATTTTTTTGAAATCTTGCAAGCCCATTATTTTTGTTATCACTTCAATAAGATTATCCATCAATTCCACATTGGGGTTTGGTTTCATACCGTAGAAAATTAGGGTGTCAAGTAAGGTATCCTGCTCAAGTTGGTCAACCCTGTCCTCTATTATAGAAATTTTATTTTCAAGCAAGTTCACAGCTTTATAAAGTCTTTGAAGGGTTGATTCAATTTTTTCAAATTTAGCATTATATTCAAGGGAAATAGAATTATAAACTTCGTTCACAATATCTTCACTGATAATTTAAGAAGCTCGGCGATCTTTCATTGTGTCTGATACGACACGAGAAATGTCACTCATTAGGTTGGACTTAGTGTTGATTAGTTCCTCTTGAGTTTCATTTATTATTTCCTTTAAAGTTGATGCTGCTGCGGAAGTCGAAGTTGACAGTGCTAGGCTGGATTTTACTTTAGTTTTTTTGGGTAGAGACAAGTAAGCTTTACTCTTAGTCTTGAAAATATCAGGGAATAGGCGCTGCTCTTCAAAAGCCTTATTTACATCTAAAGCCTTTATCTGTCCTTGTACAGGCTTCTTTAAAGTGCTCATTCCAGTTGCGGATATGAGCTTCAGCTATAAAATGCTCAGAGTGGGTACCGTAACAAAAGACTAGGTATCTAGCTTGATTTTTCTGGTCTTTGGTGGTTTTAATAACTACTGATGGCCATAAGGGGTATCCCTGAAAAGAAGCTAGGACAAGATCGAACTCTTTGTATTTTGCCATTATACAATCTGCAGATACGAAGGGGGGGGGGGCACTACAGGCAACAAACTTCAACTACTAAATGTTCCAATCTTCCACCCCAAAGTACTCACGCTTGTAATATGTGCTTAGTTCCTTACACAATTTCAACAAATTTCAGCAAGAACTATATCCGATTCAATTGAAAACTTGTTTAGCTCTTCACTCCTTGAACTCTAACAAAGTGAATTTTATATATTTGGAACAAGCATAAAAAGCAAATTCTTTTTATGCATTGTATCTATTGTTATCAAACGTCCGTTTTTTAGGGTTTTGGTTACTATTGGGCAGAGTTACTCCTTACTTACAGTTCATTACCACGAACTGTTTGATGAAAACAAGCAAGTTTAGACCCATCTAATTTTGACAGAACTTTGACAAAAAAATGCCACATAAGAAACAGCAGAGTCTACCATTAAATTAAAATAGACCGAGCCCGATGTTTTAGCAATAGCCCCCAACTAAGATAAATTAGAAACACGTAAACTAGTTAATGGCGGAAGAAGGGGGACAAACTACAGTGGCTTCATATTCGATGCAGATTACAGTGATTTATATATGGTCAAGAAGAAAGTAACCTTATTTTTAATTCTTGGATTATTCATAGCTGAAATATCATAGATTATTGTACATACTTGCGCTAAGAAGCCTTCGCTACGGATAAAATAGGATTACAGATAGCTATTATATGAAAGACAGGTCTTTTACAGGATATTGTCAGAATACTCACATTTCAGAGGGCGAGGACTCTTCACATAAGAATATGCAAATCTTTTGCATATTCTCAACTTATCAACCACATTGGAGAACGAATTAAGCTAAAACATAGATATTCAAGGGTTTTCTTAGGTATATAGTTTAAAATACCACAGGGAGCCGCTTATATAAGACCCACTTTTTAGCACTAAGATCTAGCATCTTTCTACAAAGATTATCGTTTTTTAACTCATCTTTGTTCTAAGATCTTACAGCTCACTGATATTAGCAAAAAGTGCGAAGGACGCCATTATTCTGCCGTATAGAACAAAGATAAAAGAACTTTCATGATATTCTCATCATTGTTCTCAGACCGCTGATCAGAGCAAAATGATGAAAGACGTTTGAATAAGAACGACAAAAGATGTAAGATCTTAGTTTAAATATTTCACTTTTAAGCGTTTTCTGGCAAAAGATGCAAGATCTAAGCACATTGATGAGTGAAAAAACGGCTTTTTAGATCTAGAAACACAAGCAAGTTAAGCCCGTAAACGGTGTTTTTTTAGTCCAAACCTTATCTATAATCTTTTTTTTTATCAGATTTGATAGAACGATTGCCTACAAGTAATAACGGCTACGAGCCTCAAGACGTGGATTAATTGAAGCAAAATCATTTCTCTTCAAAACCATGGATCTCCCACACAACAATATTAAGCGTCAAATTTTTGAAAAATCTAAAGGGCGCCCGAGGTTTTAACCTACACGTATCTTTCACACTCAGACTGACATTACGATAGATGGTCTGACGCCATAACGACTAGGATACGGCATCCATACGAAATGAACATCGAGCCATTTTTGGACAAGCGTTATGAACAAGACATAAAATCAACGCGTATCTAGAATTTTTTTCTTGGGGGGGGGGGGGGGGTAAAAAGAAACGGATAAAAATGTTTTTATATACATTTTTTTTTTTTTTACCAAGTCAAAAAATTCAGGCTGGAGATTTCAAACCCAGCACCCCTCCCCCTGGATACGGCCTTGCATAATATGGCAGTTATTTTGGAAATTTCCCACAAATTGCTGACCATTTGCAAACAAGCAACATAGTAAATCCTTGCTGAATGCAGCAACAAGTTTACCTTTGTTACACAAAAAGCCTCTAAATTACAAAAATCAGAAATTGAGATTTAGTAAAAATTTGGCTTAAAACCCAATTTTCCCATTTTAAGCATAGGATGGCATGTCTTATCCTCAAAATCCCATAGAATTTGGCAAATTATCTCTTACCATTTAATTAATTGAGCTGGTATACACTATTTAAACCTAAATGATTTTTTTTATCACGTCCATTAAACAAGAGCAACCATATTTAAATTACTGTTTGTACTGAATGTCACATTTTTTATCAGATCAAACCAGTTGCGTCAATTGACGAAAATTTAGAAAATGCCAAAATTTATTTTTCAAAATCTAAGGGGGTTCAAAATTGTCGTTTCTAAGATTTCCACACCGAGAATAAACAAAGGAATTTTTCAACAAAAATATTTTCAAAATAGTATATAGGAGAACACCCCTCCTCCTAATTTGACGCCACTGGATCAAACTGAACAGCTGCACATCTGGCTGCCATGTATCAAATTAAAATCTAGAAAAAGCACGAAAAAAACCTTGTAAAAGGCATCAGTATTTTGGTAAAGTGTTGAACAACTGCTTTCTAATATGGAAGAAGTTAAGTTGATCCTTCACTCCAAAAAAATTGTGGCTAAAACTCGGAAAGTATGTCTTTTTCTCCCTTGCCAACAGAAACAAGTTACAGTTATTTATGTTTGTTGTGTTGCCCAATAAAAATAAATTAAAGATCAATAAACAATTCAAAACTTACCTTCCAAACCAATTGCATGTATCTGAAATCTGGGAATGGACCTCTGAGACAGAAAGTGAAAGAAATATAAAAATAATGGGTAATATTATTGATCCAATGGCCCAACTCTGCCTAGATTGAACCATATTGTCCTCTTTAAGAGGCTCAAATCTTTTATACTCCCATACACAGGAACACTGAAAAGAATAAAAATGAACAAAATGAATAAAAATGCCTTAACAAACTGCATTTCAACGGCTAATCCTCCATCACAACCCCAAAGGAAATTGTTTACCTTCACATCCTGATGTGCAGGTATTTTTGCAACAAATTTGCACATGAATATACCTTAAAGCAGCTAATCAATAAGACAATAGAACAAGTTGGTAAAATATAATACACACAATGCGGGCTGTCACCCAACCCAAGACACACATTACATTCAAGCATGGCTTAACTTTTACGAAGAATTAATTTAAAAAACTTTTTCCGCAAAATAAAATTTTCAAAGAAAAGTAAAGAACTCCATTAAACAAAAAATGAGCAAAAATCAAACAATCTACCAAGCGTGACGCTACCAAAAACCAGCATCGATAAATAAATGAAACCCAAAACGAACAGAAGTTACAATAAATAACCGAGTCAAACTCAAAATGAGCAGAAATTAACATAAGTTGGGCGCAAAACCCCTATGCCTTCCCAAGATCAGAACAAAATTTGCACTTTACTGAAAAAATACAAATGAATGTGCATTGTCAGTTTAATATACATATACTGATATTTAGTAACCAAAATTTTACAAATATTTATAAAAATACAAATATAATTTTATATAATTTATAAAAATAAAAAAAAAATTGTAAAAATACAAATACAAATGAATGTGCATTGTCAGTTTAATATACATATACTGATATTTAGTAATCAAAATGTTACAAATATTTATAAAAATACAAATATATTTTTATAATTTTATATAATTTATAAAAATAAAAAAAAATTGTAAAAATACAAATACAAATGAATGTGCATTGTCAGTTTAATATACATATACTGATATTTAGTAATCAAAATGTTACAAATATTTATAAAAATACAAATATAATTTTATACAATTTATAAAAATAAAAAATTTTTTGTAAAAATACAAATACAAATGAATGTGCATTGTCAGTTTAATATACATATACTGATATTTAGTAATCAAAATGTTAAGTTTATTTGATTTATTAAAGTTAAAAAAGTAAAAATATTTATATTTTTTTCAGTAAAGTGCAAATTTTGTTCTGGCCATGGAAAGGCATGGGGTTTTGAGCCCAGCTTATGTTAATTTCTGCTCGTTTTGAGTTTGACTCGGTTATTTATTGTAATTTCTGTTTGTTTTGGGTTTCATTTATTTATCGATGCTGATTTGTGGTAGTTTCACGCTTGGTAGATTATTTGATTTTTGCTTATTTTTAGTTTAATGGAGTTCTTTACTTTTCTTTGAAAAACTTATTTTGTGGAAAAAGTTTTTTTAATTAATTTCTATTCGTTTTATATTTACATAGTCTTTTCGGGGAAAAAGAAAATAATATTTTAAATCTTTTCGTTTTTTTTAAGACTTTATAGTTTGGCCTGCTATTTGTAAGCTAGAGAAAAATTTTCAGCAATTTTTAACAGCATACACTTTTTTAAAAACCTGGACACAAATAATAGTGTTTAATTTAGTTTCATACCTCTTCTTGTTGACCTGAAATGGAAAACTTGATGCCATTCGCAAACAAATCTGTTTACTTTCTTTGATAGCTTGGATGCACTTACGCTATTTTGATTTGGTTACATTTTAAGAACAGAAGTAGTCCCGAAACTATGAACATAATACCCTCAGAAATTCTTGGGATACTGCTGAGATGCCGTATTGGGAATTAGCATTAACACAGCGCATTTTGATTTAATATTAAGGCTAAATTAAGTTCTTAAACATATTGGAAGATTGAGTGGGTGGCCATAAGAGGGATACTACTTGCTCTACAATCACCTTTAACTATTAAAAATGGCGTCAGGCCTTTCAGTTTCAAGTTAGAAGAGGCCTTTTTAAAGTTCCCACGACAAATCCTTCGATACAAAGTGCCCTGGTCTAAACAACAACAACAACAACAAAAAATACATTATACCCACATCGATCTTTACTATAAAAATGTCAAGCCTTCCAATCACTTTCGACTATTGAAAAAGGCACTAGGCCTTTCAATTTCCAGTTGAATGAGCCCTTTTTGAAACGACAACGCTTTCTATAAACACCTTATATGCCCCCCAGGGCATAAATTATAACCCTTACTCTGCGGGCTGTTAGGGTGGTTGTCATCCTCTAAGACCTAATTTCTAGAACTTTCAACTACGTTAAAAAAATGGCTATCTCAAAATTTTGATTGGATGTGATTGGGGAAATGGTGGGCATGAGAGGGGCAGTTTGAGAGGAAATTTGAAGAGGCAGTTTAAGGGGCAGTTGAGAGGCAGTTTGAAAATTAAACATTTCAGAACCATCAGTTCTTTAGATTTTGTTTGACAATGTTACCATTGTTAAAAGCAATCAATGACTAAGCACTAATGCTACATTGTATATGACAAATGTTTCTGAAACGGACATTAAACTAGTCGATCTCCAATCACTTTCAACTATTAAAAATGGAACTAGATCTTTCAATTTCCAATTGAATGAGCCCCTTTTGAAGTTTCTCTACTTCAAAGAAATACTCTATCTACAAAACCTTATATGACCCCAGGGCAGAACTTACAATCTTTGCCTTTGGGGCTCTGGGGGTTTTGTCATCCTCAATTACATGATTTCCAGAACTAAACTTTGATTGACTGTTTTTGGGGAAATGGTGGGCATAAGAGGGGGGTTAATTACTCTCCACTCACTTTCGACTATTAAAAAGGGCAATTTCAATTTCCATTCCAATGAGCCCTTTTTGAAATTTTTACAACAACTTTCTATATAAACCTTATATGCCCCCAGGGCATAACTTACAACCCTTGCACTGAGGAATCTGAGGGGGTTATCATCCTAAAAGACCTAATTTCCAGAACGCTCAACTACGTTGAACAGAATAGATATCTCAAAATTTTGATTGGATGTGTTTGGGAAAATGGTGGGCGTGAAAGGGGCATTAGTCGCTATCCAATCATTTTCAACTATTAAAAAAGGCACTAGCCCTTTCAATTTCCAATCTCAATTTCCTTTCAATTCCCTTTTAAGTTTCTACAACAACGCTTTCAATAAAAACTTACAACCCTTGCTCTGAGGGCTGTGGGGGGAGGGGTTGTCATCCTTAAAGACCTAATTTCCAAAACTGTCAACTATGTTGAATAAAATGGCTATCTAAAATTTTTTATTGGATGTGTTTGGGCAAGAGGTGGGCTTGAGGGGGGGGGGGGTTAGTTAACCACAAATCACCTTCGACTATTAAAAAGGGCACTAGCCCTTTGAATTTCAAATCGAATGAGCCCTTTTTCAAGTTTCTACGACAAAGATTTCAATAAAAACCTTATATGTCCCCAGGGCATAACTTATAACCCTTGCCCTGAAGACAGTGGGGACAGTGTCCTGCTCAAAGGTATAATTTCCTGAACTTTGAACGTCGTGGGACAAATTAGCTTACTCAAAATTTTTATTGGATGTGTTTGGGGAAATGGTGGGCGTAGAAGGGTGTTAGTTGCCTTCCAATCACTTTCGACTATTAAAAAGGGCACTAGCCATTTCAATTTCCAATCAAACGAGCCCTTTTTGAAGTTTCTACGACAACGCGTAAAAACCTAATATGCCCCCAGGGCATAACTTACAACCATTGCCCTGAGGACTGTGGGAGGGGGGGGAGTTATCCTCAAAGACCTAATTTCCAGAACTTAAAACTACGTTGAATAAAATGACTATCTCAAAATTTTGATTAGATGTGTTTGGGGAAAAGGTGGGCGTGAGAGGCGGGTTAGTTGCCGTTCAATCACATTCGACTATTAAAAAGGGCACTAGCCCTTTAAATTTCCAATCGAATTAACCTTTTTTGAAGTTTCTACAAAAACACCTTCTACAAAAACCTTATATGTCCCCAGGGCACAACTTACAACACTTGCCCTGAGGGCTTTGGAGGAGTGTCCTCCTCAAAAACATAATTTCTATCTGGAAATCAACTAAGCTGAACAAGATGGCTACCTCAAAATTTTGATTGGATGTGTTTCGGGAAATGGTGGGCGTGGAAGAAGTGTTAGTCGCCATCTAATCACTTTGACCATTAAAAAGGGAACAAGCCACTGTAATTTCCAATGATTGAGCCCTTTTCGAAGTTTCTACAACAACTTCCTCGATACGAAGTGCCCTGCTCTAAAGGAAAAAAATAATAAATAATACATTGTGCCAACATCGTTCTTATATGCCCCGAGGGCATAACTTAAAACCCTTGCCCTTAGGGTCGTGGGGGATTGTCCACCTCAAAAATAGTATTTTCTATGTGGAAATCAACTACGCTGAACAAAATGGCTATCTCAAAATTTTGATTGGATGTGTTAGGGGGAAGGATGGGCGAGGGGGGGGGGGCTAGTTGCTTTCCAATGACTTTCGACTATTGAAAAGGGCACTAGCCACTCCGATTTCCAATCGAATGAGCCGTTTCGAAGTTTCTACGACAACTCCTTCGATACGAAGTGCCCTGGTATGAAAAAAAAATACATTGTGCCAACATCGTTCTTTATTTAGGCAGCGCAATTGCGCTGCCTACGATCAGTTGCCCTCCAATCACTTTCGACTATTAAAAAGGGCAACAGCCCTTTCCATTTTCAATCAAATGGGCCCTTTTCGAAGTTACCAAGACAAATCCTTCGATACGAAGTGGCCTGGTCTAAACAACAACAACAAAATAATACATTATACCCACATCGATCTTTACTATAAAAAGGTTGTGGGGGAGTGTCCTCCTCAAAAACATATTTTCTATCTGGAAATCAACTACGCTGAACAAAATGGCTATCTCAAAATTTTGATTGGATGTGTTTGGAGGAATGATGGGCGTGGGGGGGGGTTAGTTGCCCTCCAATCACTTTCGACTATTAAAAAGGGTACTAGGCCTTCGAATTTCCAATCGAATGAGCCTGTTTTGAAGTTTCTACGACAATACCTTCTATAAAAACCTTATATGCCCCGAGGGCATATTAGTCGCCTTCCAATCCCTTTCGACTATTAAAAAGGGCATAAGCCACTCCGATTTCCAATTGAATGAGCGCTTTTCGAATTTTCTACGACAACTTCTTAGATACGAAGTTCCCTGCTCTAAAGGAAAAAATTATTAAATAATACATTGCGCCAACACCATTCTTATATGCCCCCAGGACATAACTTAAAACCCTTGCCATGAGGGTTGTGGGCGAGTGTCCTCCTCTTTACTTAGTCCCCGTTTCTTGTCTCGTTCTCGACTGTCCCCGTTCTTTACTTAGGCAGCGCGATCGTCCTGCCTATGATTTATACAACAACTTTCTATATAAACCTTATATGCCCCAGGCCATAACTTACAACCCTTGCACTGAGGACTCTGAGGGGGTTATCATCCTAAAAGACCTAATTTCCAGAACGTTAGGTATCTCAAAATTTTGATTGGATGTGTTTTGGAAAATGGTGGGCGTGAGAGGTGCGTTAGTCGCTATCCAATCGCTTTCAACTATTAAAAAAGGCACTAGCCCTTTCAATTTCCAATTGAATGAGCCCTTTTGAAGTTTCTACGAGAACACTTTCAATAAAAACTTTATATACCAGAGGGCATAACTTACAACAATTGCCCTGAGGGCTGTGGGGGAGGGGTTGTCATCCTTAAAGACTTAATTTCCAAAGCTTTCAACTACGTTGAACAAAATGGATATCTCAAAATTGTATTGGATGTGTTTTGGATAATGATAGGCGCGAGAGGGGGGTTAGTCGCTATCGAATAACTTTCAACTATTAAAAAAGACATTAGCCCTTTCAATTTCCAATTGAATGAGCCCTTTGGAAGTTTCTATGACAACGGTTTCGATAAAAAATTTATATACCCCACAGCATAACTTACAACAATTGCCCTGAGGGCTGTGGGGGCAGGGGTTGTCATCCTTAAAGACCTAATTTCCAAAACTTTCAAATAGGTTGAATAAAATGGCTATCTAAAAATTTTGATTGGATGCGTTTGGTGAGAAGGTGGGCGTGAGAAGGAGGTTAGTTGCCCTCAAATCACTTTCTACTATTAAAAAGGGCACTAGCCCTTTAAATTTCAAATCGAATGAACCGTTTTTCATGTTTCTACGACAAAGATTTTAATAAAAACCTTATATGCCCCCAGGGCAATACTTATAATCCTTGCCCTGAGGGTTGTGGGGGAGTGACTATCAAAAAGGGCACTAGCCCTTTGAATTTCCAATTGAATGAACTTTTTTTGAAGTTTCTACAACAACGCCTTCTTTAAAAACCTTATATGCCCCCAGGGCATAACTTGAAACCCTTGCCCTGAAGGCTGTGGGGGAGTGTCCTCCTCAAAAAAATATTTTCTCTCTGGAAATCAACTAGCCTACGCTGAACAAAATGGCCATCTCAAAATTTTGATTGGATGTGTTTGGGGAAACGATGGGCGTGGGTGGGGGGGCTAGTTGCCCTCCACAATCACTTTCGACTATTAAAAAGGGCACTAGCCCTATGAAATTCCAATCGAATGAGCCGTTTTTGAATTTTCTACAACAACGCCTTCCATAAAAACCTTATAGGCCCCAAGGGCATAACTTAACACCCTTGCCCTGAGGGTTGTGGGGGAGTGTCCTCCTCAAAACATATTTTCTACCAGGAAATCTACTACGCTGAACAAGATGGCTCTCTCAAAATTTTGATTGGATGTGTTTGGGGGAATGACTTGCGTGGGGGGATAGTCACCCTCCAATCACTTTCGACTATTAAAAAGGGCACTAGAACTCTCAATTTCCAATCAAATGAGCCTTTTTTGAAGTTTCTACGACGACCCCTTCGATATGAAGTGCCCTGCTCTAAAGGAAAAAAATAATTCAAAATACATTGTGCCAACATAGTTCTTATATGCCCTCAGGGCATAAATTAAAACGCTTGCCCCGAGGGTTGTGGGGGAGTGTTCTCCTCAAAAACCTATTTTCTATCTGTAAATTAACTAAGCTGAACAAAATGGCTATCTCAAAATTTTGATTGGATGTGTTTGGGGGAATGATGAGCGTGGGGGGGGGGGTATTTGCCCTCCAATCACTTTCGACTATTAAAAAGGGCACTAGAACTCTCAATTTCCAACCGAATGAGCCCCTTTTGAAGTTTCTACGACGATCCCTTCCATATGAACTGCCCTGCTCTAAAGGAAAAAAATAATTCAAAGTACATCGTGCCAACATAGTTCTTATATGCCCTCAGGGCATAAATTAAAACCCTTGCCCCGAGGGTTGTGGGGGAGTGTCCTCCTCAAAAAGATATTTTCTATCTGGAAATCAACTATGCTGAACAAAATGGCTATCTCAAAATTTTGATTGGATGTTTGGGGGAATTATGGGCGTGGGGGGGGGGATAGTTGCCCTCCAACCACTTTCGACTATTAAAAAGGGCACTAGCCACTCCTATTTCTAATCGAATGAGCTTTTTTCGAGGTTTCTACGACAACTCCATTGATACAAGTGCCTGACTGAAGAAGAAAAAAAACAACACATTGTGCCCACATCATTCTTTACTTAGGCAGCACTAGCACGCTGCCTATGATGTGATGCATTTTGGGAGTACAGCTTTCTGGTGCTATGTTTTGAAGTTTTTGATTTTATTCTGCATAAAACTGCTTGGTTTTTTAAATAATTTGCTCGTTTTTAGTGAAAAGTTTCAAATTTCCTTCAGGTCTTTGAGACTGATTATCTGTCTTATGTTCATGTTTGCCTGCCTAGTTCTAAAGCTAATCTTGTAGTAACTTTTTTTATTTTTATATTTCATTCATATAAAGATGCACTTTAAGCTTGGGCCAGGTATGCTTATAAAGAGTTAACTCTCGTGCCCTAATATGGCATATTCTAATCCTTCAACTGCTGGGAATAGGTAATTTGAGTATCAGCACTTCCAACAGGTTCTATCTATCCTGAGATTTTGTGAAATAACCTTTGCATATAAAAAGAAAGAAAGAAAAAGGATGCTGCCTAAACAGGATAGCAAACAGAAGCTAGTCAGGCCTTATAAGTCCCAAGATTTCTGTGCTGGCTGTAAATATGGTCTTGAACCAGATTCAAAGGCAGTCTTATGTTATGGGTGTGAAAAATGGCTATGCATTGAATGCTTAAAAAATGCCCAGCTCTGAATATAAGCTTTTCACAAAAGTATCTATAATTCGAGACATGCAGTGGTACTGCTTGATTTGCAAACACTCTGGTACACTAGCAGACCCCCCTCATTGGCTGAAATATCAAATTTGATAACATCTAATGAACCTAGTGCTTTGGCTATTGCAGAAATAGTTAAAGGGACAGTAGAAGAGCTGAAGCAAGACATTGCTGCTAAGATAAATGAAATCAAGGAATATGTTACCAATCTTGAGAAAAATGGGGCTGAAAAATGTACCATTTCATAAGTTTAAGAACATGTTGGAGCTGCCATGCAGGAGGAAAAAATAAATTGAAACAAACCATTAATTCTCACCTTGAAGACGAAGTCCAAAGACTGTTTAGACAAGAGAAAGACAGAGAGGGAAGAAAATTCAATGTGGTTGCACATGGTATACCCCAGCAACCAGGAGTACTAAATGACAAGATGTTCATTGAAAGACACCTTGCAGAGCTGTACAGCATTATGGGTACAAACATAAGCATTGTTAGGCATTTAGTAGTGCAACCACTGCCAGTTGATAGACCTGAAACCAGCCAACAAGAACCAATCCACAGCCCCCCCCCCCCCCATTCTCTTCTCTTTTTCTAATCTAAATGTAAAGAGGTGTATTCTGCAAATCCTATGAGCTATGTCAGGAAATTCATTTCAGTGCAGATACATCCTGGGAAGATCAGGAGAAAAGAAAAGCCTTGTCTGCTGAACTTAGATGCCAAACTGAACTAGGAGAGATGAACCTGGCTATCCACCATGGAAAAATTGTTCCAAAAAAACTTGATTTGTCTAGGTCAGAGCTACCCCCCCCCCGCACATGGACTGTTAGATACCCCAGATACCAGCCCAGTACATAGTGTAAATAATGATCTAGAAGTGTTTATGACACCAATTAGTGCCCATGAACTCACACACTCATCATCCTACAAGTCCCTTATAAATCAAAGTTTCAATGCAGCTGATGATAGTAGATCTTCAAGCACTTCTTTATCCATTGTAGACAAGTCTGTCCTCAACATGAACCACTTCGATAAGGAAGTACTCAACCAAAGAAAGCAGCAAGTAAATCAAGATTTCTCAGCTCTTATAGCAAGCATTGACCAACTACCAAACAAAATTAATGAGCTGAAATCTTTGATATATGCAAATGATTATGACATAATACTTCTTACTGAGGTGTGTTCCAAGAATTCAAGAAACCAGCTTCTATATTTCCATGTCAGTTTTCAAGGCTACCATACAGTATCCAACTTATCATCCAATTATTGCCACCAGGGAACACTAGCACTGGTCAAAACCATCACCCCAATTAGCTACTCCACTGGATGCCCATATGCTGAAACCATTTTTTGATGTTTCTGTTACTGAAAATAAAAGCCACCCTCCTGTCAGAACCGGCTGTGTATACAGAAGTCCACCTGAACCATCACAAGAGAAAACGGATAGGAAACTAGCAGAGTGCATCTGCAAAATTACAGACACCCACCATTGGGACCTACTAATTGCAGGTGACTTCAACCTGCCTAACAACCTGGAAAGACCAGTTTCTCTATATCTTTTTTTGTCCTACGAGCCCAATCAGTGACATTGCTCATGCTGTTCTTGACCACCAAATTGTCAACCAGCCAACAAGTTTTAGGGATGGTCAGCAACCAAGCCTTCTTGAATTGATATTTCTCTAGAGACCAGAAGCTCTTCTGTCCACCACATTTATGCCCCCAATTGGGAAGAGTTACCATGTGGCCATACATATCAGAATGACAAATTGCTATGTCAAGAAGACCTTCATTAATTATGAGAAGATCCAAATGGATCTTGGCAGCATTGAGTGGGATGACATCTTATTTAGCTCTCTAGAGCAGCAATGGCAGACCTTCAAAGATTTAATAATAAATAAAGCAAATGAACACACTTCAAGTAAATTTATCCCCAACCAAAAACACTCCCAGTAATGACAGAAGAGATTAAGAGGAATATCAAATGTAAAAGCACATATAAAAAGAAATATAAACAGCACCAATCACCTGAGAGGGAAGTATTGCAATAGCCAGAACGAATTTAAAAACCTGACGTGGACCTTGCATATGAATTTTGAATCTAAACTTGCTGATGAAGCTAATACTAACCCAAAAAAGTTTTGGCAGTACATCTCTAGCCAAGACCACAATAGATAATATATTAAAAACTGATAACCAAGCAAAATGGAGAAGTACAGAGACTAATAAACTTGCTAATTTAATGAACCAGTAATTTGTCTCAGTTTTAACCAATGAGCCTTATGGCCCTTTACCTTCCCCGTCAAGCTATAATATAAAAGCCCCAATGGAGAGCACCATGGTATCATCTACAGAGGTCCTTAACCATTTAAAAAAGTTGAGTCCTAACAAGTCGCCAGGACCTGATATAATATATATCCCAGGCTACTAAAAGAAATTGCAGAAGTGATATGAGATCCCCTCACTAGAATCTTCCAGACATCACTTACTACTAGAGAACTCCCAGCAAACTGGAAAGTAGCCAACATAACTCCAGTATCCAAAAAGATAACTGCACCAAGCCTGAGAATAATCAGCCTAACCTCAGTCGTGGTTAAGATGATTGAACGCATAGTTAATGATTCATTGCTCAAACATTTAACCACAAACAAGATCTTGTCATCAAACAGCATGGACTCCAATCATGAAAATCAATTGAAACAAACTTGTTGGGATCATATGAGATAATTACAAACCTGATTGACCAAGGGCATCCAGTTGACCAACTGCTGCTAGACTTTGCTCAGGCCTTTGACAAAGTGCCCCCTAGTTGACTGCTCTTGAAATTATCTGCTGCTGGTATCAATACATCTCTGATAGCCTGGCTGATGAATTTTCTCACTAACTGCAAGCAGAAAGTCTGTTTATTTGAGACAGGTGACCAGCGAATCTATTCTGATGAGGCCATAGTAATGAGGGAGTACCACAGGGAAGTGTATTAGGCCCAACACCTTTCCTGATGTATATCAACAATATTTTTAATCATGTGGATAACAATATGCATTTGTTTGCTGATGATACTCAACTTTTTGGCATTGCTAGTCCACATAAAAAATGAGTTGATTGAACATCAATTCCTAAAAACTTTACATGAGCATTACTTGCATCAGCACATTCAAAACCCTACTTGTTTACAAAATAATTTAACCCCTTCAGTCTTAGACCTTGTAATTACAAAATCATCAGATGATGTTGCTAGTGTTGAGTTTTTACCACCACTAGAAAAAAGTGATCATTTGGTATTGGTGATATCACTAAACTGATTTATGGGGTTTTCTGATATTCCAAATTGTTCTCCCAAATATGATTATGGTAGAGCAAATTACATTGCTTTTTCAGATTATATTTCATCTCTTTCTATTTGACAGGAGTTAGAGCAATGTAATGCTACCATTGATGTATCCTTTGATTTTATTAAGCAGGCCCTTAAAGAAGGTAAAGATTGATATGCACCAATATCTACTAGTAGACAGTTTTTCAAAAATAGATATATCCTTCCTTGGTATATTGTACAAATGCTAAAAGAAAAAGGTGATAGGTGACGTGATCATATAAGAATTAGACCTTTGATTCTTGGTTAAATTATAAAAGAGATAGAAATAGAGCAACTAAATTCCTTTGTTTAACTTGTCAAGAGGTGGAGTAAAATGTTATAGCATCAGTCCAAAGTTGCCCAAAAAGATTTAGGAAGTATGTAAGAAGGAATCAAGTTTCACAATCCCCATGATCCACTTCCTTTATAGATTCTGAAACTTTTTCCCACATAGATGATAATTTAGTAAAATCACAACTTTTCAATAAGGTATTTGGTTCAGTTTTTACTCAAACACACACTCAG
Organism: Artemia sp. Qi Xiang Cuo; assembly: GCF_049724085.1. Taxonomy (NCBI): domain Eukaryota; kingdom Metazoa; phylum Arthropoda; class Branchiopoda; order Anostraca; family Artemiidae; genus Artemia; species Artemia sp. Qi Xiang Cuo. Next base: position 85,067,661 of record NC_142794.1, read on the forward strand.
TTTACTCCTCCAGATTTAACAAAAGAATTTGATGATTCAGAGTTTACAGTCCAGCAGGTTTGTCAGACACTCCAAAATCTTGATCCTGGAGAGGTGCCAGATATTGATGAATTTTCAAATGTGATGTTATGTGAACTTGCATCAATGCTTGCTGGACCACTCACATATCTCTTTAATCTTTGTCTCTCATCTGGTGAATGTCCTTCAGCTTGGAAAAGAACTATCATTAGGCAGTTGTACAAGAATGGTTCAAAGTCCCGTTTCAATAATTACAGACCAATTTCAAATACATCAATCTTTTCCTGCATAATGGAGAAAATTGTGGTGAGCAAAATCCAGGCACATTTTGAGGAAAATAATTTATGGCATTCTGATCAGCATGGCTTCTGTAAATGACAAATGACTTTTCCACTTTTACAGAATACAGTAGTACCCACAAACACCAACAAAATTTACCCACCATGTGCACAGAAAAGAATAGGCCAAAACTCTTTGTCTAGCTGAGTGTGAAAGACTTGGAATTCAATTCCATCAGAAATAGTTGCAAGTACCACAGTCCAGGCTTTCAAAAGTAGTTTAGCCTCTACAGATTTCTATACTAGGTCTTATCACAATCTGTTTCAATAATATTTTTACTTTTTATTGGGTGATTTGTGACCACTGTGTTTTCAGTTATTTTGTAGGCTTACTTTTTGGTATGTTTCAATTATTAACAGATATGTTTCAGTTAGTTAGGTATGCTACTGTATGTTTTAGTTATTATGTTTTCAGAGTGTATGTTTCAATTATTGAATGTTTATGCTATGTCATCAACATTGTCATAGACATTCTTATAATTGTTTAGTGGAACAAGCTTGTTAAAGCTTATCATATTTTTTTATTAATAAATAAATAAAATTCAGCAAAATCTAGACAGGCTACAGAATTGGACTTAAGACTGGCTTCTCCAATTCAATATAAGCAAATGCTGTATTTTTGACCTTGGACCTAATAACCCAATGGCTACCTATTCAATTTTAAATCCAATCAATAATTTAAGGAACATCTAGTGAAAAGAGAAGAAGAAAGGGACCTTGGTGTGATCATTGATGAAGGGTTGAGGTTTCATAGCCATGTCCAGCATGTTGTCTCCCAAGCAAACTCCATCCTTAGCCTATTGAAAAGGACCATCAGTAGCCAAGTGGCAACAATATTCATAAAACTTTTTAAGGCTCTTGTTAGACCCCATCTGGATTTTGGCATGTGCCTGGCTGGTTGCACATCTGGAGGCAAGCAACAAAGTGCATGAAAAGCCTAAAGTTGGCTTCAGTTGAGGAACATCTCAAGCAGCTCAAGCTACCTATCTTTGTCTACAGAGACATGCATTGTGATATGATACTGACTTATAAACTCCAAAAGGAAAACTCCACCATCTTCAAGGGCAACCACAGTACCAGTCATCATCTCACAAGAGAGTATTCAAAGAATCTACCAAAATTAAGCTCCAGATCAAGAATCTGTCAAATGTATTTTTCAAGAAAAGTAATTAACCAGTGGAAAGAACTAAAGGACTCTACTGACAGCCCTCCTTCCATCCAGTCTTTCAAACGTCAACTTGACAAGGAGTGAGAGAAGAAACAGTGGAAGTTCAACTGAAAATGTATGCCAAATTTTTGGTCTGAATGGCTCTTTATGGTTTTCCAAATTTTCTTAATTTAATAATTCTATAACATGAATAGTTTTTTGAAAACTTTAGAGAATCATAACTACCCCCAACATATCTTTTTTGAGTGTTTGTTACTGGCACCACAAACCACAAAGATTAAGCTAAGCCAGAAAATGGGTATTCAAGAAACATTTGATCCCATCATTAATTTACAACTACATTCTAGGCTAACACTAAAAGACCAATCTATAATTTGATGATTCAGATCATTAAGAAAACAATGGAACATTGATAAAATTCTCAGTGAAGAAGAGAGAAAGAATGAGTAGGAAGCAGTGTAACTGGCCAGCCTATTGGCCTTAAACTGCTGGGGACAGGTAGCTTAGGTACTTGCACAACCCATCATCACAATTAAGGCTTTCAATTTGGCATGCCTGGTGGAGTGTATTTTTATTTTTAGGTGGTGTTTTTATGAAGACAAAGAATTATTGCTGACCATTTCTGAAAAACATTACAGAAGAAAAAGAAGGATTGAAGATACTACTCTGAAATCAAATGCCTGCTGTTTAAATAGAAGAAGAAATCAAAGGGGTCAAAAGACTGCATGGTAGCCCATATACCCTTATACAAATTCTGGACTGGAAACTAAATTGTAACCAAATTACCAGTGCCAGTTTATTCTCTCAGTTATTACTTATGATAGCCAACTCTAAAGTCTTGATGGAGGAAAGACTTGATGATATAGGTTCTCCCCTTGGATAATAGGCCTATGTTAGCTAGGATCATTATACATATTTTAAAGTAAGAATTGTTTTCTTAACATGTCTCCTTATGAGGGGCCACAATTCTAAATTTTTACCAGGGTAAATTTCTATTTTAGCTACTTTTGGGAATCTTGGAAAGGAGTTAGGTTATTGTTTTCAGCTTCACAACTTTACTCAATCCCAATTTAAAAGGTTTTGAAGATATGGCTTAAAATTTTACTCAAATAACAGGGACTGCATTTTTAGAACTAAGGCCAGAGAAAAAGAAACTCTTAACTGAAAATTAAGGTAAAATGTAGTTTTGTCAAAATTTCATATAGGCTAAACAAATTTCAGAACCCTCTAGAGGAAGAAGGATTGGAGGTAGGTACTCCAAAATACCTTCCTTGGACATAGCCTACTTTAACCTGTAGACCCATCCCTGAAAGTTTTATTTTCCTAACCTAACCCCTTTCCAAGATAGCCAAAAGTAGAATTTTACCATGACGAAAGTGACATATGGCAAAATGCAAGGGAAATATATAATTTGGGCTATATTTTTGCTTTTTAGATGGGATTAGGGGTAAAGTAGGCTAGGCCTATAGTGGAATTGCAGTCAAAATATATTGTTGCTTATTCTTTTGTTTAGGCTACTGTTAATTTGTAACAAGACAAGCCTATGGCTTTACTCCATTTTTGTTTAAAATAAAATAAATAGCTAATAGGCCTAGCCTATTAGGCTAGGCCTATGCATTTTAGCCAATGAAGTAAGAATTGTTTTCTTAGGGCGTTTCCTTCTCAACATCGCAATTTTCTAGGCTTATACCAGATCTTCCTCAAGCCTACTTCTAAACTAGGCTGAAAAAATAGGCCTAGGTTACTCTTGGTAGGCTACATCTTAGACAACCTGAAATAGCCAAAAGCAGACTAAGTAAAACATACTGTATAAGATAGCTTGATGTCTGTCAAAATCCAAAGAATCAAACAACTAATCCCATTCCAACTATCTATTCTCATTTAGCCTAACACACATTATTATTCTTGTCCTTATAAATTCACTCTAGCAAACAAACTACCGAACAGCGTTGCCACAAAACATTTTGAAAAAAAATTTGCCGCCACTCAGGGATTTTATTACGCAAGGCCTTATGGCCTAGTTCAGCACCACAAGATACGTTCTACGCAATTTTAATAAACTGTTGAGTCAGATGTCACAAAAAAATTTAAAATGATGTAATAAAGCAGAATTCGCTAGTTTTGAGGCTTTATAAATATCCACAAAAAAAAGTGTGTAAAGGATTTAGACTACAAACAAGTAACAATTTAAAGAGAATAAATTTACTGATGATGTTCAATAACGATAATATTTAAAAATTAACGATATGTTTTTTTGAAATTTTATATATTTTATTGTTCATTTATCGACATAACATTACCATAAAAGCTTATATTTGTATTATATAACATAAAGTAAAGCAGGCTGTTTTCGAAAAACGAAAGCTGGGAAGTTCGAAACTGGCATACTAAGAAAAATCACTAACTTGATCAGGTCTGTTAGAGCAGCCTATGGGCCTAGCTTAACATTAAGTAGTAAGCTTAGAGGGAAATCTTAAGAACAGGTACGACGGTTCTGTAGGCCTAAATAAAATTAACCATAGGTGTTGAGATTTAGGCTAGGCCAGTGAGCAAACACGCCAGTGTTGTCTATAGTAAAGATTTAAAAGCCTTCAATGAATTATCTGTTTGGTATTAGTTTACAGTTAGGCCCACTCAAGAGGAAACACTGTAAGCTATAGGCCTAATTGTGAAAATAACTTTAAAAATTTCTGAAATAGGCCTACTTACTTACATCATTCTTTAAAAAGCACTTGACTTTACTTTACAGGCCTATTGAGTTCTAGACTCTAGAACCCAACGTTTTTTTACACCAAGGCACTTCTTATAGAAAGAAATGTTGCAGGAACTTCAAAAAGAGCTCATGGAGGGCAACCAGCTCCCCCCCCTTCATGTCAATCACTTCCCCAAACACACCCAATCAACATTTTAAGATATCCATTTTGTTCAGCATAGTTTTAAAGAGATCTCATTAGATTGGTAATCAGAAGTTTAGTGCTCTTTTTAAGAGTCAAAGTGAACAGAAGGCAATTAGCCCCCCCCCCCACACACACATGTCATATTTTCACAAAACATATCTGATATAAATTTTAAGATGGCCATTTGTTTTTGTAGAAACTTTGGAAAGGGCTCAATTGGTTGGTAATTGAAATGGCCAGTGCCCTCTTTAATAGTCAAAAGTGATTGGAGGGCAACCATCACAGCCCCCCCCCCCTCCCACCTGTCATTTCCTCAAACATTTCCAGTCAAAATTATGAGATAGTTATTTTGTTTGAAATAGCTTAGAAGTCCAGAAATTATGTCTTTGAGGATAAGAATCCCCTCACAGTCCTCAGGACAAGGGTTTTAAGGTATGCCCCAAGGGCAATTAAGGATTTATGGAAATGGTGTGATGTATATACTTTCAAGAGGGCTCATTTGATCAGAAATCCAAAGTTGAAGAGCTATTTTTAAGAGTAAAATTTGTCAGAGTGCAGCTATACCGTCTAGACCCCAGCACCATGCCAATGAGGGAAGACCAGTGGCGGCAGGGCCAAAAACAGCATGCTGCTGCTGGTAAGATGTTGGTGGCATGCCACCAGTGCAATCAATGTTGACTGCAAACATTAATGTTTTCATCAGTCTTTCTCAAATCACAGCTTAAATTTACAACAGATTCAAGCCTTTTCATGAGTTCAAAACTTCACAAGTCACTGGCTGTAAAATGGTCTTCTTTGTTATTCATCAAGAGAAGTAGAAATCTGGTAGAAACAAAATGGCTATGGTGTTTCAGAACCCTTGCATAATAGTTGAAGTATCTATTAGCTATGCATGGGCATAGAGAAGGGGGGCAGGGGAGGGCAGCTGCCCCCCCCTAGAACTTCAAATTTAAACTAGATATTAGTGAGAATTTTTTGTCCATTAGAATTTTTTGTTGGATGTTACCTTAAATTACCTTAAATCGCACTTGCTAGTGATAGGACGAATCCTATGTCCACCAGCTTCAGTGATGATGGTTAATCATCATCTGTGGTGTCTCAAATGGTGCACCACGGTTTGTTGAGCCACTCCCTATCCACTGATGACTTGAACGCATCCACGCTGGTAGAGGTTACTGTTTTTTCACTAAGGGAGTTCCACAAGCTGACAACTCTATTTGAGAAGAACTTGTTCCTTAGTCTGGTGTTGGCTCATTTCCGGAAAAGCTTTTGAGAATGACCATGAGTTCTATTTGAATTGTCTGGTTGGAAAAGGCCAGGAATGGTATCCTCAGCATTTAGAAGCTTGTATGCTGTTATCACATCGCCTTGTTTGCGATGATATGTTAGAGATGGTATTCTAAGCTTACAGAGACAGGATGGATAAGGGACATCATAGAGATCACTAATACATTTCATTGCTCTCCTCTGGACTGATTCTAGAGCTGCTTGGTCTGTCTTATTGATTGGGCATGCGATACACGTTCCAAACTCTAGCCTTGGTTGAACTAGACTTTTCTATAGCTTGGTCATAACAGTTGGAGATCTGCTCGTGAATATTCTTTTGATTAAGCCAAGAGTCTGATTAGCCTTTGCAATAGTTGCTTGTGCATGAATATGAAATTTCAATTCGTCGTCTACCAGGACACCAAGATCTCTCTCCACGTGGCTGCTGGAAATGGCATTTTGGGACCCATACCTACAATTCATATGGTACTGAGTGTGTGGGTTTTTCTTCCCAAGGTGGAGAGTCTTGCATTTTGATGTGTTGAATTCAAGCCTCCAAATATTAGTCCAGTGAGTGAATGTATCAAGGTCCAGTTAGATTGACTTGATATTCTCTGCTGTGTCTGCACAACCGATAAGTTTTGAGTCATCAGAGTAGAGGCTTACTTTGTTGTTTAGGATTTTTGGCATGTCATTTATATATATATTTAATAAAGTCGGACCCAAAACTGTGCCCTGGGGGACACCACTTCCAACAGCGGCCACCTCAGAGAAAAACGTCCTTCCATCCTTGCCAAATGCTTTAACAGTCTTTTTCCTATCTGTTAAGAACTGTATCACCCACTCAACCACACCACCAGCCACCCTAATAGCTTGGAGCTTGATTCAAAGTCTTTTATGGCAGACTTTGTCAAACACCTTTGCCAAATCAAGTAGTATGATGTTGACTGGGAACCCCTGGTCTAGAAGATTGGTGATATAATTATAAGAATCAATCAAGTTTGTTTCAACCGACCAGACCTAAAGCCATGCTGACATGATGAGAATAGTTTATTGGTTTTCAAGTGTTTCAGGATTGCAGTGTTAACAATCACTTCTAGTAGCTTCCTGACTGCAGAGGTGACACTGATTGGCCGGTAATTGCTTGCGGCCTCCTTGCTGCCACCCTTATGTATGGGGGTTATGTGGGCCATGTGCCAATCCTGCGAGATACACTTTTCATCAAGGGATTTCTGAAAAAGGTGACTAAGCAGGCCTGATAGTTCAACATGCAATTCTTTAAGAAGCCTTGGGTGTACATCATCAGGTCCCACCGAGTTATTTGGATTCAACTTCTTTAGGCGTGCCCCTACATCTACCCTTTTGATTGTAATTAGGGGCAGCGGGGTTTTGAGGGTATAGGTGGGGGGGCCTGGAAGAGGGGCATTATCAGGTGGAGTAAATACAGATGTAAACTGCCTATTTACAGCATTGGCAATTTCTATTGGGTCATCTATTATATGGTCATTCTCTTTAAGTCACGTAACAGAGTGTCTACCAGGTTTACGGGCTGAGGCATAATTCCAAAAGCATTTTGGATTTAACTTGCTTGCTGCTGCTACAGCCTCCTCATGCTGTTCAAATAACTTTCTGGATAGATTTCTGACTTGATTTCGTGTCTTGGTACATTTTGTGTAGTGGTTCTCACTGTGTATATTCTGTTTATATAGTCTCCAATACTTTTTCTTCTTATTTCTTGCTCTCTTCAATTCTTTGGTCATAAATGGTAGCGTTTTGGGTTTACAAGCCCATCCTACTGCAGTATTTTTCTCTGAGACCTCTAGCAGTATTTTCTTTATCATATTCCACAATTTATCAACATCATTCTCAGTGATAAAGGACCGATCCTGCCCCACCAACTCTTGCTTCATCAGATGGTAATCTCTATACACATGTTTGGTAAAAACTGATTTTTCTGGATACAGTCTAAGGGAGCATTGTATGGCAGCGTGATTGCTTGCACCAAAGGGCGGTAGTGGGGCCATGTTTAAGAGTGCTTCATGGTTGTTTACTATTACGAGTTCCAGCAATGACGGGGGTGGCCATCCCAGTGCCTAGTTGGAAAATTTACAGCTTGGTAAAGTGAATAGTTAGCTAGACACTCAAGAAATGGTACAACTGATTTCTGTCCAGAATAGCCACAGCCATCTATCCATTGGACGGAAGGTAGGTTAAAATCCTGACTATGAGAAGGTTGCCTGTCAGCGCTACTTTTCTATCAATTGATTTTACTACTTCTAAAAAGGACCTCTCTAAATTAGGGGAACTCGGACTTCTGTAAATTATACCAATCTGTATTGGCTCACCACGTAGATTTATTGATATCCATACTTGTTCTATGTAAGGCTTATATTCATATTCAGTATTAATATTTCCTACCTGGAAAGTATCTCGGATGTATAGGACGATTCCCCTTCTTTCCTGCTTTGATAGGTTGCTGATTATTTTGTATCCCGGTATCTGTATCTGTTGTTACCTGGTAGATGGTTAAAAAAGCTTTCCAAATATTGTTTGCAATATCAACATTTACGTTTCAATCTTCAATATTGATTTTTGGTCCAATATATAGATAGGAGATTGGCTGATTTTGACTTGTTTAATTCTCCATGAATTGATTCAAGCAATAAGAAGTTGCTGAGCATGCCAAAGCAAAAGTAACTCATTCAATACCATCCTTGAAAAATACAATTAGAAATACTCCACTCATCATCAATCTGGGATCATTGATCCAGAGTACAAATACTTCAGATCATCTACATCAGAATTGTCACTCTAACTGTAACTCTTGTTGTGAGAGACATGCCTTTTGCTTTTTAGTCTTTTCACTTGTCTGACTTTCTTCTGTTCCAGGACTTGGGCTTTTTGGCAGATACAGCTTTTATCCTAGCAGTAATGCATTCTTTCATGGGGGTGTCTGTGAGCACCTCTGACTTTTTCATATTTTTTTTCCTGTTGATTTTTCGTGTTGAGCCTTTTGGAAAGGGGTTTGCATGGACGATCTCTTTAAAAAATCATCTGCTGTCCTTTGCTTCTCATTTAGAGACAGAACCTGTGCTGCTTCTGTTTCAGGGTTTATGTTAAAGGAGTCTAAATATTGCACAGGACTTGTGCTGAGCATAGAAACTTCTCTGGTAACTGCTTCACTAGATGTGAACAGAAGAACTGAAGAAGTGACAAGAAGAACTGATAATCCTTGAAAACATCTCTGTTTGTGGGGTAGACACCACTTGCTCTGATTCCACTGATTATATTCTCAGGAGTGAAAGCCTTTGGATATGCTTTCCCCAACAGCTCAGCAATGCTGATATAGTTTTACATTTGTGGGCAGTCATAAAACTTGCGGCTTCCTGGTTGTAGTAGTCCTTAAGGCACCCCATGACTATCCTTCCTTGAGGTTGTAGTCTGTGAGTAGTATGGGGAAGGACAGTTAAAAGGACAACACTATTATCTTTAGCTAGATCAAGCAATTCAGTGGTGTATTGGCTGATCTAGTGTTCTAATTTCAGAGGTAAAGGTGACTGTTTGGAGGGTTTGACTTGATTGATGCTGCAAGTAAAGCAAAGAATGAGAGGCAGTCATCCAGCCAGAAGTATTTTCTGAGCTGATTGGGATGGTTCCTGGTAAAGCTCCCCTGAGTAAAATTTCCAGAATAAGTAGGAAAGTTTTTGTAGGAAAATAAGTAGAGGAGGGACTGTGTTCTCAACACATTAACACCAGCACAAATCATGGTCAACTGACCTCTTTCTGCTGACGTGAAATTCCCTACTTACTTCTGGCCTTGCTGTGCAATGATTTTACCAGGCTTGGGGATTTTTTCCGACCTGATTTGTCAAAAGTTCAAATGTCTTGTGGTCTGAACATGTGTTTATATAGGCCTCACTCCAGGTTGTTAAAGAAAGCTCCTACACCGTGACAGTTGAAAGCAGTTGTCTGTCATAGGCTTGTACTTTCTGGCATTCTTACTGATAGAGTTTTAAGGCAATCCATAAAACCACAGCACCAATCTTTACCTGTAATTCCTTCACTGTCTCCACTTCCTTTGCAGTTCTGTTATCCAGTACTATTATACTCTTAATAATGGCATAAGTGTATGCAAATTTACACGCTTCTAGGGGAATACAGTTGAAAGCATATCAGCTATTGTTTTCAAGTAAGTTTTTAGTCCTTTTTCTTGTTCCTCTGTAAATATTTATCATGTGTTCTAATAGGGTGTAAAGAAACTCAGGTCCAGACTTTTTAGAGGGATATTCAGCATCTCAACTTTTTTTATGTAGTGTTGCAGTGTTCCTCTAAGGACACCTATTGCACTTCCAGAGAATCCAACTGACTTCTTGTAGAATAAGACAGAAACAACTGCTGTTTTATTTTCTTCTGGATCACAACCACCTTTCTTTCTTTTCTCTTCTATTTACTTTTAAGTATTTTATCTTGAATGAAATTTAACAGGAAAAAATAGAACTTCAGTTCACCTACTGTTCTGACAGGATTAAACAACGCTAGAATTAACACAGTTTTGGGTTTTAAGCTTGCCTTCAACCTTTAAATATGCTGCTTACACAGCTTTTACAAGCATAGCCCACTTTTGGACACCTTGGTACAGCATGCCAAATTTTCCCTGGGTATTGTGGCCAAACATGGGAGTTTGCTATCTTGCAGGATGAAAAAATACTAACAGCAAACTGGTGAAGATGGCATGTCTTGGAAGCTGCCAAAACAGGCAAATAATAAGAGAATACAATGTGAGTTTACAACAAAAGTTTTCTAGTATTTGTAATTAGGCATAGCCTTTCAGACAAAATTGAACAAAATTCCAGAGTTAATCACCATAAAACCTTATCCAATCTGATATTTTTGGTAAAAGTATTAATTAAGCTCAGACATTTAAAAAAAATACACTTCCATCTGTCAGAACTTTTAAAATCCACCAGAAGCACCATAGGTTCTTATATTGAAACTGTTTGCTTTGGCTAAACGTGGGCCGGTCTGCCCTATACCAATTTTGATATTTAATTTTGTCCAACTGTAAACTTTTGAATTGAATTCTTAGAAGAAGGTGTTATCTAACAATAATGTGATTTGTGTCAAATCGCTTTTTTGGTGTTTATGTTTTCTGGAAATTAGAAGTTGGATAGTGGGTCTCTTATATTATACTGGTGCAGGAAAAGTAGAACATGGAAAATGTTAAAGGCCAAGTTTTAGCAAAATACAGATTGACTAGTTTCTAAAGACCTTTATTCAAAGGACCTTGGGAAGTATTAGTAAGACCCCTCCCCCCTCCATCACAGAAGTGGCTGCCCCCCTCTACACAAGATGCTGCCTACGCCCATATAGCTATGTATTCTTAACATAAATAATTATCAAAATTAGTAGTTTTTTTTATCAAGCATTACTGCATACAAAAATTCAAATACCATATCACAAAATTCATCAGTTATCTGGGTATAAACTTTTAATATAAGTTTCAACTTAGAAGCTTAATTTTTTCATAATCCCTTTGCCTATATCTGTTTTGTCACCTTTTTAACAGTTGAAATGGGTGACTTTTATATTGATTGTTCTTTTTTTTGCTCTTTTGGATTCCTGAAAACCCTTCCTTGTATTAAAAACTGGTTTTTAATAACAATTAAAAAAAATGCATTTTAAATTTTTTTTTGCTTCTTTATAGAATATATGTCATATAGACTAAGGCTGAACTGCTGCTTTTTTTATTGCTTTTGGCTGCTCTTTTGCATATTATTCATTTTTTCTTTTGGGGTTTCATTCCAAATTATAAAGTCATAAATCCCTGATATCAGCTAAATTAAAAACTGCATCTAAAAGGAGTAAATTTATCAAAATGAAAAATACATGATGAACACTTCACATGAGAACACTTCAATAACAATGAAACAAAAAACACTTAATGCTTTTTTCGGTATAAAGAAAAATGAATTGCCAGCTATTTTCTTAGGTAAAAAATGAAAAGCTCATCCGTTTTATATGTAAATGAATGAAATAATATGCAGACTGAAATAGCTCAAGGAAGACGTTGAGATTTTCATCCAAGTTCGTTACTTTTAACCCCAGCAAAAAGTTAGGAGACTTAGTATCAGTTATTGAGTTTAAGTTTTGATTTCCAAATGCTTCCAAATTTCCAAATTACCAAATTTAAGAAAGTCGGAACAATAAGTCGCCTGTGGTCAAAATACTCAAAGACTCCTCTTTGATCCCCACCCAGGCTCAAAGCTTCTGCTATGGTCATATACATGGGAATCTCCAAAGAGTTTCTTTTTAAAATAGCTTTCAAGCGTATTCAGCGGTATTTAGCCTTTTTTGCTTTTCTTCAAAGCTTTGAAAAACGTGTTATAATATTCCAAAATGTTACATTTTTTATATTTGTGCATATTTTTGGTCATCATTTTTGGAGTAATCATATTCTTTAAACCACTGTAGATACATAAGAACGTTGCAACATCTAGTACCCTGAGGTCATAAGACTGTCAAAGACTCCTCCTTGAACCTCCCAAATTGAGAGCTTTTATTATGACCTGGCCTTTTAATGCAACTTGGGCACTGGACCAAGGGCACCATTATCACTTGAGTGCAATATTAGGTGGGGATGTCAACATTGCTTTCATCACACCAATTTGTTTTAGTGTGAATCTGCCTGGTACTTATGAATGAATGTTTTCAAAATAAACTTGTTTCATGAATAAGAAAAAAATGGGTTGGATGCATGTGTTCCTTTCCCTTTGGATGATAAAACTATACAAGTGCTGTATCAAGTATAACTCACAAAAATCTTGTTAATTTTTGTCAACTTTCAACTTTTTGGCATCCCTGCTTTAAATAAAAAAATAAAAAAAAAATCTAGGTACTATCACTTAAATATAATAACTCCCAATGCCCCCCCCCTCTGGATATCATCTTGATAGGATACCATCTCTGATTTAAGTAAAAAAAAATAATTAACTTATTGGCATCCCTGCTTTCAAGAAAAAAATTTATGTATTATAGTTTCAATATGATAGCTCCCTACCCCCCCCTCTGGATACCACCTTGATAGGATGCCGTCTCTGCTTTCAATAAAAAAAAATCGAGATATTATCATTTAAATGTAATACCTCCCTACCCCCTCTGGATACCACCTTGATAGGATACCATCTCAGCTTTACATGAAAAAAAATAATTTACTTAATAATTAACTAGGTCACTATATGGTTCAAACAAACATGCAAAATAATGTTAAACAGCTTAGTGTTCCTTGAAAAAAAAATTGAGGGTATGAGTAAAGGGATACAAAGATGACAACAAAAATGACGAAATTATTCAGATATACCTGAAAGTATTGGAAAACTGAGTCATGGATTTGCCATGGCATTCAATAAGATCTAAAGAATCTAATTAAAAGGAAGCACACAAAAAAGCCAAATTAGGCCAGTAGCCTATGAGAAATTGCAAAATATGCAAGACAATGAACAAGTCCTAATGGGGGGCCCTGGATCTATCAAAATATTTCAATGGTTTCCCAGGGAATTTGACATCATTTTCTTCTGCTTCCACTTCAAATGAAAAAAATAATTATCTTTTTGGTATCCCTGCTTTCAATAAAAAAATTAGGTATTATCATTTAAAAATGATAGCCTCCTATCCCCCCCCCCTATAGGCAATAATTTACATTTTTTTTATGAATCATATTTTTGGGGTAACATCCATTTCAATCTTTAATTCGCCAACCTTGTACAGAGCTTAGTCTATAGCCAAATTTTGTCTCAATAGAAGGGTTTTTTTTTGGGGGGGGGGTGAAAATTTTCGAAAGATGATTGTATTTTCTTTAATCTATCAGGCATTCAACAATTGAGCATTAAACAATAAGAAAATCTTATCTAAAAACAGAAAAAGAAAAAGAAATTTGCAAAAGAAAAAATTCTTCAAAGTTTCAATTTGTCTGTAGAAACAATCTGTTGGCTATCAATTTCAAAGTCCAACTGAAGGCTGAAGCTGTATAGTAGTGAATACGTTCTATAATTCTATTCAACTGGAAAATTAAATTATTGACTACAAATGATGTAAGAAATAGCAATTGGGAAACTGCATTTGAAATGATTTAAACTCATTTCATAAAGACAATTCTTTTTTTGTGTACATATGAAGAACTGTGTAAATTGCAATATTTGCAATTGCATATTGCATCTGTCTGGGTCTTATGCAAAGTAACAAAAGAGACAAACATTAATGAACAAGAGAGTAGTGAAGAATTATGGTATGTAAAGTAATATTTGGCAGGGAAAGTCACTGGTGATAAATCACTAGGGGTGGCACTGTGATTGTGTGATTTTCAGGGATTTGGGGAACCAAATTTTTTTTTTGGGGTGGTGCATAGATTTTCGGGGAAATACCCAAAAATCTAGGGATAGTGCAAGCCCTGCTTGATTTCTAATCAGGAAAATCAAAATACTAAACCACACAAGAAAGAAAAGCTCTGACTTTGTGGTTGACACAATAAAGAATTGCCACAAAATTAATTTAAAGTCAGCCAAACGCCGCCGCCTCTGCCGGCGGTGGCGCGCCAGCGGCGTAGAGACACTTCGGTGGTGGTTAACCAAGCCTCTCATCGGCTGCGTTTGGTTGATCTGCCAGCAGGGCGCCGGGGTCTAATACCCTCCCACGTCATATTTTTCCCAAGTGCATCCAATAGAAATTTTAGGATAGCCATTTGTTCAAAAATATTCCAAAGATCTCATAAGATAGTTTTTGGGGTTGACACAACCCCCCGGAGTATGGGGGTAAGGGTTTTAAGTTATGCCCCAGGGGTATGTAAGGTTTTTATGAAGAGGTGGTCTTGTGAACTTTAGAGAAGGATCATTTGATTGGAAATGCATAGTTCTAGTTCCATTTTAAGAGTCAAGCATGATGGAGAGAAAAGAGCCCCCCTCCCTAATATCCTCTTTTCCCCAAACCCTTGCAACCAAAATTGTGAGATAGGAGAAAGTTGTGGGGGATTTTTAACTAGACAGAAGGAGCTATGTGTGTACTTTTAGTACTACAACTACAGTTACTGTAACTAATGGTGCTAAGAGTATTAAGGTGAAATTTCTAGGAAGTGTTTAGGGGGCATTTCAATTAAATGAAAAAACTGTATACATACTGATTTTCAAAAAGGCATATAAGCAACACCATGGGCAGTACCACTCTATAATAGCTAGAAATATCATTGAAACATTTAAAGAAGCTAATTTGATTCAAAATTAAAAGTTCTAGGGTCCTTTCTAAGAGTAAAAAGAGATTGGGGGGCAATCAGCCCGTCTTTTAAGCCGATTTATCTTCCAATCACATCTAGTCAAAATTTTTAGACAACTATTTTGTTCAGCATAGTAGAACAGTCCAGCAACTATGTCCTTAGCGATATTGGGCATGTCAAACCCCCACAATTATGCAACTGGCCCATTATGCCATATAACTTAATGCTACTTTAAAACTAAATCAAAGGCATTGTGTTTGCGGTTGCCAATAAGACACCTCAGCAATATATCAAGAATGTCTGGGGGTATTAAGTTGAAGCTTTTGGGGAGACTATGGTTACTACTTCTGTTCTTACGTTTTAAATAAAGAAGTAGATTGTAAGTGTATCTAGGTTTTCAAAGAGCATAGATAGAATCTTTTGGGAATGATATTAAGTTTTTTTTTTTTTTCAGGTCAACTAAGGAGGTATAAAATAAAATTCAAAAATACTATTTTTTTCAGGATTAAAAATTGTTTAAAAAGTTTCTCCAACATACAAATAGCAAGCCAAACTATGGATTCTTATACAAAAAAAAACCGAAAAGATATGAATATTATTTTTTTTCATGAAAATGACTGTCAATAAAAAAGAAACAGAAATTAATCTAAAAAAAACTTTTTCCACAAAACAAGTTTTCAGAGAAAAGTAAAGAGTTCCATTAAGCCAAAAATGGGCAGAAATGAAGTCAAGTAATCACCCAAGCGTAAACTACCACAGAACACTATCAATAGATAAATGAGACTCAAAATGAACAGAAATTAGAATAAATAGCCAAGTCAAACTCAGAACGAGTAAAAATTAACATTAGTAGGGCTGATAGCCCCCAATGGGCGCCCATAAGGGGGGGGGCAACCCGCCCCTGGCTGAATGACAGTATCATATATTTGTATTAATTTAAAAACTTTCCACAGAATAAGTTTTCAAAGAAAAATAAAAAGCTCTTTTAAGCAGAAAATGGGCAGAAATATAGTCAAATAATCTTCCAAGCGTAAAACTGCCACAAATCACTATTAACAATTAAATGAAACTCAAAACAAACAGATATTATTATAAATGTCCGAGTCAAACTCAAAACGAGCAAAAATTAACATTACTAGGGCTGATAACATTCGTGCTTTCTCAAGACCAGAATATAACTTAGGCTTTGCTGGAAAAAAAAACAAATGACCGTGGATTGTCAGTTTAATCTACCTATACTGATATTTATTCCTTAGAATAAAAAAAGGGTAAAAAAAGTTTTTTACTTATTTAAGTAAATAAAGTGAAAACATTTAAACTTATTTTGTTTTCAGTTAAGTGCAAATTTTGTTCTGGCCTTGAGAATCAGCCCTACTAATGTTAATTTTTGCTTCTTTTGAGTTTGACTTGGCTATTATTCTAATTAATTAAAAAAACTTTTTCCACAAAATAAGTTTTTCAAAGAAAAGTAAAGAACTCCATTAAACAAAAAAAGAGCAAAACTAAAATCAAATAATCTACCAAGCGTGAAACTACCACAAATCAGCATTGATAAATAAATGAAACCCAAAACGAACAGAAATTACAATAATTAACCGAGTCAAACTCAAAACGAGCAGAAATTAATATAAGTTGGGCGCAAAACCCCTATGCATTCCTAAGGCCAGAACAAAATTTGCCCTTTACTGAAAAAATATAAATGTTTTTACTTTATAACTTTAATAAATCAAATAATATTAACATTTTGATTACTAAATATCAGTATATGTATATTAAACTGACAATGCACATTCATTCATTAAATACAATTGAATGTCCATTTTCAGTCTAATGTACATATACTGACATATAGTAATCGAAATGTTAATATTACCTGATTTATTAAAGTTATAAAAGTAAAAAAATTAATTTTTTTTTAGTACAGTGCAAATTATGTTCTGGCCTTGGGAAGGCATAGGGGTTTAGAGCCCAACTTATGCTAATTTCTGCTCGTTTTAAGTTTGACTCGGTTATTTATTGTAATTGTTTGTTTTGGGTTTCATTTATTTGTCAATGCTGATTTGTGGTTGTTTCACACTTTGTAGATTATTTGATTTTTGCTAATTTTTTGTTTAATAGAGTTCTTTACTTTTCTTTGTAAAACTTATTTTGTGGAAAAGTTTTTTTGATTAATTTCTGTTCGTTTTATATTGACATAGTCTTTCCAGAGAAAAAGAAAATAATACTTTAAATCTTTTTGTTTTTTTAAGAATTTGTAGTTTGGCCTGCTATTTTTATGCTGGAGAAAAATTTTCAGAAATTTTTAACAACATACACCCTCTTAAAAATCTTGACACAAATAGTAGTGTTTAATTTAGTTTCATACCTCCTCTAGTTGACCTGAAAATGGAAAACTTGGTACCATTTGAAAAAAATCTGTTTACTTTCTTTGATAGTTTGGGTACACTTACGCTATTTTGATTTGGTTAAATTTTAAGAGCAGAAGCAGCCCCAAAAGTTTGAACATAATACCCTCAGTCGTTCTTGGGATACTGCTTAGATGCCTTATTGATTGGATGTGTTTGGGTGAATAATGGGCGGGGGGAGGCTAGTTGCCCTCCAATCACTTTCGACTTAAAAATGGCACTAGCCACTCCAATTTCAAATCAATTGAGCCCTTTTCGAAGTTTCTACAACAGCGCCTTCTATAGAAACGTTATATGCCCCCTAGGGCATAACTGAAAACCCTTGCCCTGAGGGTTGTTGGGGAGTGTCCTCCTCAAAAACATATTTTCTATCTGGAAATCAACTACGCTGAGCAAAATGCCTATCTCAAAATTTTGATTGGATGTGTCTGGGGGAATGATGGGCGTGAGGGGGGAGGGGCTAGTTGCCCTCCAATCACTTTCGACTATTACGAAGGGTACTAGCCCTTCGAATTTCCAATCGAATGAGCCTGGTCGCAGTCAAGGGGCGTTAGTTGCTATCCAATCACTTTCAACTATTAAAGCCCTTTGAAGTTTCTACAACAGCGCTTTCAATGAAAACTTTATATGCCCCCAGGGCATAACTTACAACCCTTGCCCTGAGGTCTTTGGGGGAGGGGTTGTCATCCTTAAAGACATACTTTCCAAAACTTTCAACTACGTTGAATAGAATGGCTATGTAAAAATTTTTATTGGATGTGTTTCTGGAAAAGGTGGGCGTGAGAGGGGGGCTAGTTACCTTCAAATCACTTTCGACTATAATAAGGGTACTAGCCCTTTGAATTTCAAATCAATTGAGCCCTTTTTCAAGTTTCTACGACAAAGATTTCAATAAAACCTTATATGCCCCCAGGGTATAACTTATAATCCTTGCTCTGAGGGTTGTGGGGGAGTGTCCTCCTCAAAAACAGATTTTCTATCTGGAAATAAAATACGCAGAACAAAATGACAATCTCCAAATTTTGATTGGATGTGTTTGGGGGAATGATGGGTGTGGGAGGAGGGCTAGTCACCCACCCATCAATGCTGAATTTTAATCCGGTCATTAGTCCTTCGAGTTTTCAATCGAATGAGCTTGTTTAGAAGTTTATACGACAGTGTCCTCTAAATAAACCTTTTATACCCCAAGGGCATAACTTAAAACCGTCTCCCTGGGGGTTGTTGAAGAATGTCTTCCACCAAGTCGAAATTTCTAACTGGAATCAACTACAATGAACAAAATTTCTCATTCGTAGTTTGGATTGGTTATGTTTGGGGAAATGATGGGCGTTGGGGGGGGGCTAGTTGCCCTCCAATCACTTTCGAAAAAGGGCACTAGCTCTTTGAATTTCCAGTCGAATGAACATTTTTTGAAGTTTCTATGACAACGCCTTCTATAAAAAACCTTATATACCCCCAGAGCATAACTTAAAACCCTTGCCCTGAGGGTTGTGGGGGAGTGTCCTCCTCAAAAATATATTTTCTATCTGGAAATCAACTACCTTTTCATCGTATCATCCGGTTCAGATCTGTTTACATACTAAACGATGAATCATTGCCGACTCAGTTTTTCGGTTCATCGACTGTTGCACCGAGGGGCTACTGACTTACTTCCGAAATATGGGTGAACAGAGAAACAGCAGTAATGTTTCTGGCATTGTAAGTAGGCTAATTCTTTTGGAATTTTTAGGGATACTGGAAAAAAAAAATTAAGAGAAAGATAAAAATCGAATCTCTTCATGACCATTTTCACCCCCTTTACCCCCAACCGCCGTAAGTTACTAGGGCACTCTGAGAACTTTCCATTGCTTTATCTTTTTTTATCCCTAATGCCTGAGAATAAAAGCCGAATGTCGAGTTAAAAAAGGCAAAAAAAACATTTCCCATTTCCCCCTGCTGGTTGAATTTCACCACCACTGCCCCCCCAGGGTGGTGGAACAATCCAGGCACTATTCCCGTGACTACCCTTCAGTTTCTATCTAATAACGAATATACTCACCAAATATCAAGCTGAAATAGGCAAAAAGATACTTTTTCGCATTTTCCCCTTTGCGTGACTTTTACCCCCTGTTTCCCCGCCCTTTGGGTGGTTGGATTGATTGTGTCCCAGTCTCATTTGAAAGAGCACATCAAGCTGCATATGTGGACCATGTTTCATACTTTTTTTTTCAAATTTGCACAAGCCATTCTGTTTTGTGGACTAAGCGACTAGACTAAAACTGACAATCCACGTTTTTTTTTTTTTTTTTTTTTTTTTTTTTTTTTTTTTTTTTTTATAGTAAATCTTAAGTTATATTCTGGTCTTGAGAAAGCATGGGAGTTATCAGCCCTGGTAATGTTAATTTTTGCTCGTTTTGAGTTTGACTCGGCCATTTATTATAATTTCTGTTCGTTTTGTGTTTCATTTAAATGTTGATAGTGATTTGTGTTAGTTTTACGCTTGGAAGATTATTTGACTTTATTTCTGCCCATTTTTGGCATAATGGAGCTCTTTACTTTCCTTTGAAAAATTATTCGTTGGAAAAAGTTTTTAATACAAATGTATGACACCGTTATTCAGCCAAGGGGGCTGCCCCCCCCCCCCTTTGTGGGCGCGCATGCATAATAGTGAAGAACACTAAGGCAATTGTTTTGCTTATTTCATTCATTATCTTGTGACAGTAAAAATAGGGATTACAGTTTTGAAATATTTGCTGGCATAAGCTCTCTTGATTGGCTAAAAATGACAATTTGAAACTAAATTTGTAGTTTTAGCTAAGAACCGAATTTTACTTGTGAAAGATCATTGCCTAGACATTGAATTCTGGCTAGACACGTGTCTAGATATGGGATTTTAGCTAGACATGCTTGTGAATGCTGCTTTATAGATTTTGCTGACATTGCTTCTTTGCTGTGAGATCTATTTGAACAAACAGTAAATTTCTAAGGGGCCTTGTAATTCAGCTAAGATGAAAGTGAAAACGTCATTTGACGCCTTTTTTATGCTCTTTCATAATTCTATAATTGCTTCTGGGGCTAATTGCATCTTGAGCCTTAAAAGGGCCCCAAATGATGTTTTCACTTTCATCTTAGCTAAATTATAAGGCCCACTAGAATTACCAAACCAACTACTACTACTACTAACAACTCACCACGGCACCAAGCCACCTGAGGCCAACACAGCTCCTTCTCCATCCCAATCCATTCAAAGCCTCCCTCTTTACACCCTCCCAGGAAGTTCCTATTTCCTTTAAATCTTTCTTTATGACATCCTTCCACCCCAGATGAGGACAACCTACTTTCTATTTAGCCCTAGGTGGTTGGCTGAAAAGGACAATCTTTGGTAATCTGTCATCCACAGAACATGCCCTAGCCATGGGGTGTCCCGAGGCTCATTTTATTGGGGGGGGGGTGCGATCTTCATAAATTTTACCAAATCGCTACCTGATTTATGCCAAATTTTCTGCAGAAATCAAGAATTTTCCTAAATTTCAGCCGATTTTTTCAAAATTTCCGCCAAAATTTTTGCCTTTGGCGAAAATTTTACCAAATACCAAAAAAGTTTAGGGGGGTGCCTCCTCCTCCCCCGGGATGCCCCTGGCCCTAGCCATCTCACCCTTTCTTTGATTATAGCCCTAGAAAGTGGGATTGAACCACATTTTGTATACAGCCTACTGTTCAAAGTATGGTCAGTCAGCCAGGTACCCAGAACAATACATAGGCAATTTCTCTGGAAAACATCTAGCAAATCTTCATCTGCTTTTTGGAGCATCCATGCTTCAGAGCCATATTTGACCACTGTAGCTTCCAATATTCTAACCTTGGTTTGCAGACTTATCTTCCCATTCTTCCAAAAAAAAATTAGCTGTGAAAATAACAGGAACATAAAAAAAAACAAAAATCTAATACACGGCAAAGGGAATCCAAACAGGTCTCCCCAAAACACTATTCTCCCAAGCACAAGCAAAGCTCTCACCACAGCCACATACCAACCTCCAATACTTCCCCTGTAAATCAAGTGCTGTATGACCTCATTGAAAGAGTGGAAAATTCTGTAATAAAAATATCCTTGGAAATTGCACTGTTCAGATCTAAATTGGCCAAAAAACTAAGCTTTGAAGAAATGCACCAGCATGTTGACCGTGTATTCCTGGATCTAAACTCAAAACTAGAGAGCATGGAAGAAAGACATGCTCACTCAGTTCAATACACAAATGAGATCCGAAAAGTAATCAGAGAAGAAGCCTTTTGTCTGGAAGAAACCCAATGCAGAAAAATGAATATTGAGGTGAAAAATATAGGCTACCAGAAACTGACCCTTCAGAGGACATCACCAAAGTTAAAGAAATAATTCAAGACAAGCTATAGCTTCCAGTGCCTACAATTGTAAAGGCCATATAACTTGGAGAAAAAAGAAGAAATTCTGTAAACACCAATATCAGAAATTATCCACTTCTCATTCAGCTCCCTGAATCAGAGTTAAGGAGGCTTTAGACGGTCAATCATTTTGATAAAAGTATCCATTAGTCAATTGAGGTGTTCTCCAATCAACCTTCAATTGGACCTTCAATCTCAACCAAAGCTAATGGCTCTTGATCAAATGATTGAGCCATTCAAACTTTCTATCAATCACTGTCAATGCTTAACTCAAGCGTCAAACAGGTTCCTAGATGGTCAATCATGCTTGTGTGAATTGATTGACAGAAGCTTTTGATCAAAAATGATTGAAAGTCTCTGAATATTTTTCCAAAACGACATCCCAAACTTACATAGACCTGCTGCAGGACTTCAGACCAACTCTACCAGCACAGAAGATGGTACCACCCAAACTGCTCAAACAAAGACTGCAACCCAAGCCAGCAGATTGAAAAACTAAGAAATGAACAACTGGCAAAAAAGACCATGAGCAGCTGCTTTGAATTTGACAATGGACTTCAAAGCCCAGCTGACAAATTTGACTCTCAAAATAGGTCTACTGACAACAGCAGGAAGCCTGCCTGGAAAAATGACAGTATTATACCAAAGTTGACACTTATATGCACAAATGCTGACCAGCTTCTAAACAAACTCAGTAAACTACAGGCATATATGTATTGTAGAAGCCATGCCAAAAAAACCATAGCAATCCAGGATAGTGAAGTCTTCATTCATGGCTACCATCTTGCAACAACTGACATACAAAAATCTGATCAGGGTTGTGCAATTTATATTACCTTAAATCACACTTGCTAGCAATAGGATGAATCCTGTGTTCGCCAGCTTCAGTGATGATAGTTAGTCCTCTGTGGGGTCCCAAGCAATGTGCCATGGTATATGAAAGGTTAAATGGTTTCAAAAGTAGTCTGGATTGATTTTGGAGAAAATATTTTTACACACATGACTCATAGACTATGGTAAGGGTATATACCATCAATTGGACAAGGGTATATAGACCCTTACCCAATTGCAGAATTCAGATAGCTATTGACTCAGAGAAACACAAGTTTGATGAACCAACTCACAGTCATCTAGAGAGTGATGAAACAGAGACATGTTTCTAATGGCTCTGAAGATCCTGTAAGTTAACATGCAGTCCTTGGAAAGGGAACTACCTTCCACAATGTTATGATGTTGGTAGACTCCAGGATACAAGTTTGGGAGAATCCTTTCTGGAACAATTGAATATGATGAAGGATCATCCTATTGCTGGCAAGTGTGATTTAAGGTAATTAAACTGAAGAGTTTTTATAATTTGACAATGTGCAAGATGGATAGAATAATTTTAGGAAAACTGTTTGTGACGTAGCAGATGGTGCCTTAGGGAAGAAATTTAAAAGTGCAGCTAGGAACATAGTGGAAATTATTTGAAGTCTACTAGATAAGAGGAGGGGCTTGTATATTAATTATTTGAGTGATAGATCACATGGAAAACAGAGGAATGTATGGAAAGTAGTGAAAATATTAAAGACATGAATTACAGAGGTGTGAAGTGGAGGCCATAAATAAAATTGCTGTAGATCTGGAAGATGCAATTAGTGGTAAGGAAAGAATTAGATAGAGATGGGCAGGACATTTTGAGAACCAAATGTGCTAAACTGTAATAAGTTGTCAGACTTAGAGATACAGTAGATAAAATTTTAAAAGGAGAATGGTGTGATTTTAGGAAGGGAACATGATGTTTCAATCAGCTTTTAACTCTTAGACTATTAATTAAGAGGTGCCTGAGTCATCAAACTCCTTTAGTCCTCCGTTTTTTATAGATTATGAGTAAGCACTTGATTAAGCCAATAGAAGAGCCTTGGTGAAGGTATACCAGATGAGTACACCAAAGCAATTAGTGCTATGTACAAGAATAACATTGCTACAGTTAAGGAAATAAAGTTAGTAGCTGGTTTTATATTGAATGAGGAATTAAGCAGGGTTGAATTCTATCTCTATTTATATGATTTAATTTGATGGACTTTGTACTAAGGAACACATAAAAGTCTTTGGGAGAGCTTGGAACCAATTGGAACAGTAAAACTCTTCTAGACTTAGACTGTGGCAATGATATGGGTGTCCTAAGAGGAAAATGTTTGCAAAATGAATAATGTTTTGGAGGTTTTGAGAGTTCAGGGTGCAAGACAAGGTTCGGAAATTAATTTTATGGTCAACAAAAATAAGCAATAATCCAGTCCTACTCGGCTACTCTGCCTTCCATTGTTCAATGGACCAACTCTTATTAATGGCAATCTTAAAGGCATTATGAAGGTATCAATGACAGCAACAGCAGGAAGATTGTTCCAATGAACAATCACTCTATTGGAGAAGTAGTGGTTGCAGACTCTGGTATCTGCCCTCTTCTATGGCAACTTTTTGATGTATTTACATGAGTATTGGAAGCTGTAGTGTATTCAATTGAGATGGGTAGTTGAGATTATTGCATCCATCAACAGCTTTTGTTCCCATCTTTGGACAAATTCTATTTTCTGCTGATCACCATTGTTCAAGGGCATTGCAGCACACATCCCAAATTCTAGCAATGGTCACACAATGAACCTTGTACAGTTTGGTCAAAACTTTGGATGATCTGTTGTAGGCTTGATTATGCCAAGGGTCTGAGATGCTTTGGCAGCCCCTGTTTTCTCATGTTCATGGAATTTCAATTCCTCGTCAACAACAATTCCCAAATGCAGAAGAATCAATCATTTGTCTGAAGCTTTCTCCTAAAGTACACTGTCTTGCACTTTTGAATGTTAAATTCAAGTTTCCGCTTGTGAGAAAAAATCTTAAGAATAAGTTGCTAACACTGGGAATAAGTGAAGGTAAAGTGGTAATTTGAGTAATGAGTGGATCAATCAAGTGGATAGAATCACTTGCCTAGGTAGGCTAGTATTGTTAGTAAAGATGATGGATGCAGTGAAGATGTTAAAAGTAGAATAGCTAAAGCCATTAGTGTTTTTCACAGTTGAAAAAGATTTAGAAAAATAGAAGTTGGGAGGGTGTAAAGAGGGAGGGTTTGAATAGATTGGGATGGCAGAGGAGAGTGTGTAGCTGTGTTGCCCTTGGGCAGCTTGGTACTGCAGTGAGTTGTTGGTAGTTTTTTTAGTAGTTGGAAGATAATTTCCAACTACTTATTGTAAGACTATTTATTAATGCTATTTTATGCAAAGAAAATTATTATAACAAATGAAGCATAGTCGGTTTGCAAATCATTTGCTTTTCTCTCATTTTCACAACTGGCTGGCATAACTTTCACTAGCCTATCAGTATAAGTCAGCTTTACTTTCCATTGTTTTTGTTTTTTGCTGCTGCAGTTTTTGCTGCTAAGAAATATCTTGTTGCTGAAACCCCATTAGGCTATGTGCATCTAGGTTATCAAAACTGTGTATCCACAATATCTCGGGAAAAGCTAATGGTATTAAGACGAAATTTTCAGGATATGTTGAGAATTTGAACTAAATCAGAAGATATTGTGCATACTTTTTGTCAAAATGGCATATCTGCAATATTTCAGAAATTGCTAAAGGTGTTGAAAGGAAACTTTCAAGGGGGGTTGATTGACACTTTGGGGTGGAGTTAAAACTTTCAGGGAGTATTGGGATTGGGTTAAGTGGGGTTTAGAATTTTAACTTAGGGTAAGTGAAAAGACAGTGTGTGTATTCAGGTCATAAACTAGCCAAAATGTCATTACTAGCCAAAATGTTTTTTTGGGGATGGAGCAAGAAATTTAACTGACTGGCTGGCCATTTTTACCAACTGTTTTTTGTCAATATAATTGGCATAATGTCCGTTTTGAATACAATACGTAAAATCACTGCATGAGTTGATAAAACCGCTGCATTTACCAACCAAGATTTAGATTTTGGTGCATATCATGTCACTACTCTAATGCTGATTATTTAACCAAATAGAAAGTTATGGCGCCATCTGTAAAATCACGGTAGGAGTCGGTAAAACTGCTGTGTCTACCAACCATGTTTAAAATTTCTGTAGATGTCATGTCAGTGTTGTTGTGGTCTTTATTGAACTGAACAAAGAATTTTAGCCGCGTCAGTAAAATTGTGGCGCTAAGCGCCACGATTTTATCGATTTTTTTCCCAAGTGACCAAAAATATTGTGGGGGGTGTCCCCCTTCCCTCCCGCCATATGTGACGGCCCTGTCTACAATATCTTGAAAACATTTTGGGTGGATATTGAACTATGACTTTGAAGTAGTCTGTAAAATTAAATCAAATGAAATGTTATGTGTCCAGTTTATCATTGCCGGTTACTAATTTTCGTGGTTCAGTGGGACAACACTGACGAAAATGCGATACTTTCCCAAAAACTATGATTGAAAAAAAAAATTGAAAATCTTAGTTGTCAGGAATGAATAGACCAAAGGTGTTTCCAGGGGTAAAAAATCATTTTATATTAATGTCATTGGTATTTTAGCTCCTTGAACTATAGAAAACTACTGAGTTAATGACAATGTTCTTATGTTCCGCATGTCTTCTTCTTCTTCTATTTCACAGCAGGTGGGCTTTTCAGTTGATACTATTTAGCCCTTTTTTTTTTGCTTCACTCTGTGGGCTACAGAACTACTTATTTGGTTGCCTCTTAATTATAAAATATCCTTAAATATCCTTCAATGGATCTTTCAACTCAAGGAGTTCAAATATAAGATGATAGATATCGATTTCTGTGCTCTGTGTGCAGGTATAGTCGGCTAGGCTATTGGCTGATAGTGAGATTTTGTGGTGTTGCATGTTCTGCATGACTATTTTTCATACAGCCCCTTCTTCTGTGTTAAAAACACAAAATACTTTGATGAGGATAGGCTGAGTATGAAAGGTTGGGACTGTTCCAGTGTTGTGAGATGGTTTGGGGTCTCTGCTTTGTAATAAGTTCTTTTCTCTCTCCCTATCCCAAAAAGGGGAATCCTGCTTATATGGCGTCAGGGTGGACCTTTCAAGAATCTTCCTAACTAGAACAGTGACTCTAAATGGCATTGCAGGGTGACTTGGAGGATTGGTGCCCCTTGAGGAAATTGAGGGCTAGTAATTATGACAGCATTGCATTGGAGAAAGTTTGAGAAGGCTAGGACACATTCTGCAGATGAAGGACGGCAGGTTGCTAAAGATTGTTCTTTTCAAACAAACGAAAAGCAGGCAGTTTCCAAATGGGGTGAGAAGAGGCTGTAAGAAAGGATTTAAAGGAAATTCGCAACTTCTTAGGAGGGTGTAAAGAGGGAAGCTTTGAATAGATTCGGATAGAGGAGGAGCATGCATAACTGTGTTGGCCTCAGGGAATGTTGAACTAAATCAAAAGATGCTATTTGCATCCATGTTGTCAAAAGGGGCATATCTGGAATATCTCAGGTTAGGACACATTCTGCAGATGAAGGATGGTAGATTGCCAAAGATTGTCCTTTTAAAACAAACAAAAGCATGTCATTCCCAAATAGGGTGGCAAGAGGTCACAACTTAATTAGATTTAGGACTTACCACGCAATTCAGTACATAAGGCAGTAACAATGCCTCTCCAGTGTCTTTGGCCAGAGATCATCAAGGGATGTTCTTGAGAGCACTGCGTCTTTTTTCTCAGCATTGTCTCCAAGTGTAACCTTCTGTCATCCGCTCTGTCGAACTCTTGGAGGAGTCCAACACCAAATATCATTAGGTAGGTGATTGCTGCCCTGTCTAACAATGTGCCTTTAATATCGCCACTGACTGCTTATGACTTTATAAAATAACAAGTGGCCGTTTAGTTTTCTCTCTAATGAATGAGTTGGTAATTTTGTCCATCCAGTTGATTCCAAGTATTTGTCAAAAGATAATTATTTTCAAAACTTTGGATTCTTTTCTCTAGCTGCTTTGTCAGTGCCTAATTTTCAGAACCATACGTTAGTAACTAACCAGACATCGGTATTGAAGAGCCTCAATTTCAGCTTCAAAGGAAAAGTGGCACTTCGCCAAATGTTTTTTAACTTACCAAAGGTGCTTCTTGTACACGTGACAATTTCATGCTCAGGGCTTCCATTGGTGCTCACTAGACTCCCAAGATATCTAAATATCTCAACCTCTTTAATTTCCTTTTCTTTAACTGTCAGCAGCTCAGCAGGTAGTTTATTCACATTATTGCACATGTTTTTTGTCTTTTGCGTGCTTATTGGCAAACCTATTCACTCACCTACTTTCGAGAGCTCATTTATGTTGTACTGAAGCTCCTCTCTTAAGTGAGAAAGGAGCGTTATATTGTCTGAAAGTCTGCATGAAATAAAGTATGACTTTCATCCAACTTGATGCCACCTATGAAGTTGCATATCCACAGGATGAAGTCAATGAGTATTGTAAACAACACTGGGGATAGAATGTACCCCTGTTAAATGCCTGAGTTGACTTTAAACCACCCAGTCGGGTCCCTATCATCAGTCCAAACAGCACACATTTGTTCATCATATAACGCCATTAAATTTCTGACAATTTTATCAGGGAAGCCATAGTAGTGCAGTATTTTCCATGGTGAATCTCTATGGACTGGGTCAAAAGCCATCAAGAAATCGATGAAAGCCATTATGATTTCAGTCCGCCATTCATTTGATTCTTCAATAAGTATTCTAAGAATGAAAATCAAGTCAGCACATGTCCTACTTGCTCAGAAACCATGCTGTTCATCTCTGAACTTTTGTCTGGATGCAATTCAAAAGTACTTGGCCAATTGTTGCAATCAGCAGTTCTACCCTTCTTAAATAGTTTTGCTATAACCCCTTTCTTCCAATCTGTAGGAATATCCTCAGTGTCTCGTATCTGCATTAACACTTGGTGTAGCGGTTCAGCTAGCACTCTAGCACCATATTTTAATAAAGAGGTCATAAGAAAGAATTTAATTGAAATTGGGACTTCGTAGGAGGTTGTAAAGAGGGAAGCTTTGAAAAGGTTGGCATAGAGGAGGGGTGTGTGCAGCTGTGTTGTCCTCAGGGGAGGTTAAACAAAATCAAAAGATATTTGTATCCATGTTGTCAAAAGGGTGTATCTGAAATAACTCAGGAACAGCTAAGGGTATTATGTTGAAATCTTGAGTGGAATGACCAAGTAAATATTCCTTTTATTGATTAATAATAAAAAATGTTAATTTAAAACAAACTTAATTTGATTTGAAAAAAAAAACTTTCCACAAAAGAAGTTTTTCAAAGGAAAGTAAAGACTAAATTAAATGAAACAATGTCTATTGAGGTTGCCAAAAGAGTGTATCTGCAATAGCTCAGGAACAGCTAGCAGTATTTAGTTGAAACTGTGAGATGTTGAGTGGAATGTTTAACTAAATCACTTGACACTGTGTGTGTCCAGGTTGTCAAAAAGGTATATCTGATATGTATCTCAGGAACAGCTGAGATACATAGCAGACAACAGCTGAGATTTCAGCTAACATCAGAAATGTTAGCTGAAAATTTCAGGGAATATTGAGTAGGATCTTGAACTAAATCTAAAGACACTATGTATGTCCAAGTTGTCAAAATGGTATATATACAAAATTTCAGGATTGGCTAAATCCAGGGAAAGTTGCAACTTTCAGGGAATTCTCAGGGTGATGTTGGAAAAAATCGAAACTCACTTTGTGCATCCATGTTGGCAAAAGGCTGCATCTGCAATTTTTCCAGAATGGGGAAGTGAAATGAGTTAAAAATTTCAGGAGATGTTGAATTAAATAAAAAGACACTATGTGCATCCATATTGTCAAAGGGGCGTACCTGCAATATCTTATGTCCAGCTAAGGGTTAGAATTAACAGTTTAAGGGACCCATCAAAAAATTTGAGGGAATATTGGATGGAGAGACCAAGTAGATTTTAAACTTTGAATTAGAAGGAACAAGGGAAGTTCACCTAGGACAATGAAAGCTTGGAGAAAAATGTAAAAATTCTGTAAAAATCCTTGAAGAAAAAAGATACGAGTTGGCTTAATGTTCATATTAACATTTGTATATCGCGTATATTATTGCCTAAATTCAGAAAGAGAACAATTACTAACTCTCAATTTTAACATGAAGAAGATAAATTTGTATCTCGTGTTTAGTTCAAAAATGAATCAAAGCTCAGTAGATTGAATCTAAATCCTAGAAGAGGGACAACAGAAATTAGATTATTTGTTCAGAAGTGGCCAAAACACCAAAAGAGAAGTTTGTGGGTTAAAATTGCTCTCAGAGTTAGGTTTGTTGTACCACTCATTTGGGATTCTGTCCAAATGAGGAGTACTATTCTAAGACTCTTTTTATGTAAACTTGAAACTGGTTTTACAATGGGTATAATTGATTACCTAGTTTATTCTTAGTTTCCTTGAGTAGGCTATATTGCTTACAAACGTGGGGTTGGTCTGAAATTCCCCAGGGAAAATTGTCTTTGGAAAGCTTCAGAAACATTTGGGCAGTTTAAATGGAAAGAAAGATGATAGCAAACATGTATAGGCACAGATCTAGTCAGGGCAAACCCTTGGGAGGCATAGAGGAAGGGACGGAGGTTAAGCACAAAATAGATTTATTTTGAGGCTGCTACTTTTCTAGGATATTCTTTGACAAAATATTCATATTTTCTGTTTTGCACAATAAAAACAGCTGAATGATAAATGTAGTATAATATTTCTAGCTAATACGACTGCAATCAATATTTCCTCCACTTGCTAATTTGAAGTTTCTCAAAATATCAAAAACTCATTCCATCTTAGACCTTGGGAACACAATCTCTTTGTGCATGCCAGTCCACTATTTATTTTTCTTTTTACGAATATGGCTAAGTGCATAGGAATGTGAATTGGAAGCAAATAATTAGGCACAGCATTCCCTAGACTTTCCTGTTACGACCACAGTTTTGGTCTTAAGTTGTAGCATAAGTTTTATCAAACGTTGTAACAGAAGATCTTTTCAATTTTCAATTTTTTATTCAGGGAGAAAAGAAGTTATTTAATATTTCTGAAATAGGAAATGTTTGGATTATAAATCGCATTAAAAAAAACTAACTGTATAGCATAATTAAAATTCATGCAAAAAAAAGAATTACACCGGCCCCTATTTTTCTTGGCCCATGAGTCTTCCCTTCCTCTCTGTTGACTGCTGTAGTTGCCTCTCTAGACCTATTTCATTTCTTAGTTAAACAAAAAAAAACCAAATAATTTTGTTATTATTTTGTAGCTTGAGGGACTTTCTGTCATGGGTGAAACTTCAGATTATGAAGAACCTACATTTCTTAGGGGAATGAACAAGGTGGTTTCAACTTTTACTGCACCAGCAAGATATTTTAGAGGTAAGCACCATATATACCACCATTTTTTCGGTTAGCTTTAGGATGGTTTTTTTTTTTTTTTTTTTTTTTTTTTTTTTTTTTTTTTTTTTTTTTTGTCAAACGTTAAGTACCGTATCAATATTGCCATATTCATTGATGCTCAAGTAAAGAGATTCTTATCACTTTAAAAAGAAAGACTTAAATTTAAAAAAGGTGCCATTTATAATTGAAGTTGAGTAACTGTTTTGCCAGGTTGCCATTTTCCGAAAATGGAACCTGATTTTGACTATCCAAAATCATTGCCGATTTTAACTAGGCTACTCTGTAGTAATCATCCAATATATATATATATATATATATATATATATATATATATATATATATATATATATATATATATATATCTATATATATATATATATATATATATATATATATATATATATATATATATATATATATATATATATATATATATATATATATATATATATATATATATATATATATTTCGATAGCTAAACCTAGCCGAATTGACTTCCAAATAAATTTTTATGTCACAATTCATTTTCCAGTGCAAACATCTTAATGGTGTGAATGCACATTTACCTTATAGAGAAAAGAGTCTCACTCTGTTATCAACATGACCGAATGGCCTAAACTTTAATTTATGAGGTCCAGTGGCCTTTCTACTGATTATGGCAACTATTTTCCCGTTAACAACCAAAGGAGACTTTAGTCATTATTGCTTCTACTAACAACTCACCGCACCACCAAGCCGCCTGAGGCCATAAACAATCGCTTCAATAATTCTACTCAAATGTAGGTTCAATTTAAATATCATTAGTTAATAATTATGGACTATTTTCAAAAAAGACGCATCAGGAATTCAATCCAGCTAGGGTACTTTCTGTATCAGAGTTGAAATACTTGATAGTGGAGATCAAATTCGGTGCATGAGCTTGGTGTTTCCCCTGGACAGGGGTGTGCCGATCCCAGAGATACTGCAATACCGGGCCAACACGTGAAAGGAGCGGAACAAGCTCCAACATCCCTCCAATTTCCAAAAATGAATTTAATATTCTGGGCCCCATGTACATACCATATAAGATGTTCAGCTGATAAGA
Organism: Artemia sp. Qi Xiang Cuo; assembly: GCF_049724085.1. NCBI lineage: Eukaryota > Metazoa > Arthropoda > Branchiopoda > Anostraca > Artemiidae > Artemia > Artemia sp. Qi Xiang Cuo. The sequence continues at coordinate 85,099,869 of NC_142794.1, forward strand.
ATAGATACTACATTTTGATCTTAGCTGAAAATCCAAGAAGCAGTCTTTGCATAAGGATTGTCAAAGAGTTTATAAGAATGAGTATCAAAGTTTGTCACAAATGTAATTTCGGTTATAATGCTCAAATGAAATTCAATTAACTTATCAGTTTGTCTTTAGATTCTGCTAAGCTGTCATGGGCGCCCATAAGCTGAATTTTAGGGGTGCTTACCTGGTCTAATCGGCACTTCCAATGTTGGATATCGACCCTGGCACCGCATTAGCGCATGCATCGAACGTCACCAACTAGATGCACGGTCGACTGCCGCCGAAGTGTCATAACGGCACCCGCGCACCGCCGCCAGCTGAGGCGACTGCGTTCAGCTGACTTTGAACTAATTTGAGTCAATTGCTTATTGCGTCAACCGCAATGTTGGAGCTTTTCTTTTTTTGTGTGGTTAAGGATTTTGATTTTCCTGTTTAGAAATCAAGTGCGGTTTTCAAAATTAAACAAACAAGTGCGCACACAAATATTTTGAGAAATTCCTTGTGCTTCCAGGTTGAGTTTTTATTCAGCATTAGGTGTTGCAGCACATCTATTGAATAGACAATTGTCTTTTGAACAGGCACGAGATTAAATTCCAGGTAGGAACTTGATATTTAATGACCTCTCTATTTCAAGAAACCTTGGTATATCAAAAAATAAATATTTCTTGAGTCTTTGCCATAGGCAGGTGTTTATGAATATTGAGGTTCGGATCTTGTGACATAGCAGCGTTAATTGAAATGGGACGTACTGAAAATTCTCAAGTTCATAACCGTTACATTCTGAATTTAACATCGGGGGCAAGTATTACGTTTCCTTATTTTTCATCAGGAGTGTCGTTTGGGGGGGGGGGAGGGGAGGGGGAGGGCAGTTGCCAAAAAATGGAGATACATAGTTTCGAATAATGGTTTGAACGGAGGTACGTCAATTAGAACGGTTCAAAGAATATATTAAGGGGGGTTGGGAGAGGAAAACGAGTTTTCTAAAGTCATGACCTATCTATATCGTTTTTCTACACTGAAAAATGGTGTATGCCAATTTTAGAAAAAAACGGTAGTTCTTATTTTTGCTCAATGTGTGGAGGTTTGAATGAAAGTGTTTATCACTTGATGTATGAATGTGAAGAACTGACTGATTGGAGAATCGAAGTGTTTGGTAGGGAGGACTTTTGATTTTGAATGCTTAGTGAGAATCTGTTTGGATGAATGTTTTATGGGTGTCAGAAGTTTGACACGATTCCTCTGTCTTGCGATGCGTCATAGAGCTATGTTTCGGTAAAATTATGTTAGGATTTTTTAATTTTTGTGTAATTGTCTTGGTTTTATATATTTTGCCATGGCCTATGGGCTTTAAGTGCAAATAAATTCTATTCTATAGTTCCGTTTAAAAAAAAATGTATTTACAAATGTACAATTGTTGCTTGTTGCAGTTGGATGAGTGATACCCCTGGAAGTTTTCTTCTTCTTATTCTTTTTTTTTGGCGGGGGGGGGGGGGATAATGTTTATCAATAATTGTCGATTCTTCTAATTCTATATTGCTTTATTTTAGAGAACATTGTTGAGCCAAACCGAAAAAAGGACGCTGTATGGTACCATCGTACTTTTAGAAGGGTTCCCACTATTGATGAATGTTATACAGATGATTATGTTTGTCGCTATGAAGCTGATGAACAATTTAAAAGAGATAGGTATGCTTTATTTAATAGAAAAACATCGTTACTTTACTTGATGATGGATAATCTATGCTGAGAACGCATGGTATTTTCAATACCGATAAACGTGAATGTACATTGGTATAATTCAAAATAGTACCAGAAGAATTCTTTGGAACGGGGGAGGGGATATTGGTTATATCTGCAATAAAACATTTAAGCATGTCTAGAAATCTACTTGTTTATCTTGAGTCAAATTAACTGGCTAATCTATTACCATTAACAATAAAAGGAATTATTGGAAATAAATAGCAATTGTGATAAACACAGGTAATATCCAAATGTACTGTCTGCAACCAATAAAATTAACAAATTTTATCTGTTTATTTACCCGCCTGTCATATCCAGATGCACCGCGAAATTCAGCAAGATTGACTTGGGCTTTACCATTTTCAGATTTCATGCAAATCCAATGAACTCAATCCCCATCCCTCTCATAGCTCAACCTGCACACATCTTAACCCTTGCAAAATTCTTTTTCGAATGTCATTGATACGTATGTTTTTTTTGCGCTAAAACATCATTTGATGTGCAGCTCCATACAATATTTGGGGGGGGGGCTGCGTTTTTAAGTAGTTCATCAAAAAGGTAAATTAGGGCATTATATGAAAATGATGGGTTAGTTATAGAAGTCGTTACAACTCCAGTGGGTGGCCGCAATACCCCAATGCGGGCATTCTGATTCATGTGGGAGCGTTTGTGGCCCTGGGTTTCAGTTTTATCATTCATTTATAAAAACTAGCGGTAGTTTGATGTTAAGTACGTTTTTGAGGAGAAAAACATTGAATTTCACCCTTGGCCAAAACACAAGTAGGAATTCCTCGGATACTTTTTGTTGCCTATATTCCTATAGATTGATTCTAGACAGGGGCGTCATTGGGGGATGGCAAGGGGGGGGGGGGCAGGTGCCCCCCAATAATGTGGAGAAAAAATACTGTAAATCTCATGCCCTTTGAATATCCAGATTTGAAGTCCTCTTGCCCCCCCCCCCCCATAAAAATAATGGAAATTCGACCCTGGTTCTTGACCAGTGTTTTTCTCCCAATCCCTTGGTCTCCTATGGTCGTTTTTCCTTCTTTAGAGCCTGTACTCTGGAAATCAAAGGTTTTGTATGAAGTCTGTGTAAAACATGAATGTCAATGATAGTTCCTTTTTCCGAGCTGGTCTAACTGGCCTGCCCCTCTACTCTGAAAAGTTATAACGCCAAGCAAGGAAAACCGGTTAATCTTCCAGGGATTAGAAACATGGACCCAAAAGTGATTGTGTTTCTATTCACTTGCTGTCAAGTAAATTTAGGTTCTAGCAGGGTTGCCTCCACGGTCAGCTCCTAAAATGCTAGAATTGCTACAGGTGGCAACCCTGGGCTCTAGCAGTATTTTGTCAAACAATCTACTGAGATTGCTACATAAACTCTGACAAGACTGGCATTCCTAATTGAAAGCAAAATACTCTCAGGTCTTCTAATTAAATTTCTTGGAGGAAACTTGGAATATGTACTAAAGAATAATGAATATCTACTCTACATTTTTATAGCAGAAAGTTTTTATTATTAAAAAAATAAATGTTGGCCAGAGAAAGAATTTTTTCAAACTTAATCAAACAGTTCGTGGTAACGAACTGCAAGTAACGAGCGACCCGGCTCAATAGTAACCAAAACTCTAAAAAACGAAATTTAGATACCGATAGATACATCAAAAGAATCAGATTTTAATGCTGATTTCAAATATAAAAGTTTCATCAAGTTTAGTCTTACCCATCAAAAGCTACGCGCCTGCGAATATTTGCCTGATTTTCGAAAAAAGGGAGAAATATCCCCCTTAAAGTCATAGAAATGTAATGAAAATCACACCATCAGATTCAGCATATCAGAGAACCCTACTGTAGAGGTTTCAAGCTCCTATCTCCGAAAATGTGTAATTTTGTATTTTTTGCCAGAAGAAAGATCGCAGATGCGTGTTTTTTTTTGTTTTTTTTTTTTTTTTTTTTTTTTTTGGGGTTATTGTATCGACCCAGTGGTGCTAGAATTTTGTGGAAGAGCTCATTCGAATGGAAATTAAAAGTTCTAGTTCCCTTTTTAAGTGAAAAAAAAAATGGAGGGCAACTAGGCCCCCTTCCACGCTTTTTTTTCCAAAGTCACCCTATCAAAATTTTGAGATAGCCATTTTGTTCAGCATGGTCGAAAATATAATAAATATGTTTTTAGGATGACTTAATCCCCCAAAGTCTCTGGGGGGATGGTTGAAAGTTATGAACTTTACCCAATATTTACATATAGTATTTGCTATTCGGAAGTATGCAGAGGTTTTCAGGGGGATTTTTTCTGGTAGTTGGGGGGGGGGGCTAATAGGGAGGATCTTTCCATGGGGGAAGGGACATTGCTATGAAGGGGGCGCCGGATTTCCAAGCATTTTTTAAAAATGATCAGAAATTAAGTAAAAAAAAACAAGTTTTTCAACTGAAAGTAAGGAGCAACATCAAAACTTAAAACTAACAGAAATTACTAAGTATATGATTGGGTTCGCCCCCTAGTCAATACCTCGCTCTTTAAGGCAAAGATTTTTTAATACTTTCATAAGAGCTATTTATTCTAACTAATGGCCTTTGTGATTAAGGGGTCATTTTTAAAGAATTGGAACAAAATTTGAACTTTAGAGTAAAGAGCGAGGCATTGACTAGGGGGTGGATCCCTTAACATACGTATTAAAAATATGTGAATATAGAAGTTCGTTACGTAAGTTAATTCGTAAGTTACGTATATTTATTACTAATAAAAACGTTTGTAAATAAAATTAAACAACTTTCGAGAAATCCATTTAACCAAATAAAAGTAAAAATGCAAATTTTGTTTTAATTATTCATGTACGGTGAGCCAAAATCAAAACCTGTATTAATTCAAAAATGTTCAAAAATTAAATAAAAAAAAACAAGTTTTTTTAACTGAAAGTAAGGAGCAACACTAAAACTTAAAAGGAACAGAAATTATTCCATACATGAAAGGGGCTGTCCCCTCCTCAATGCCTCGCTCCTTACGCTAAAGTTAGACTCTTTCTCACAACGCTATTTTGTTTAACAATAGAATTTGTTTTGTTCTCCTAATTTTAAATTTGATTGTTTGTTCTAGGCTGGTAGACCAGAACATATGCAACATTCTTAAAAATCGATTTACTGAATGCCTTCGCTCTGAACATCCTGACATTGGTAACTGTGATAAAATCAAAGAAGATTGGCAGGTTGCTGAGACCAACTACTTTTCAAAGTGTAAGTGTTAAACCAGCTACAAATTGATGGCTACATTTTGTGGCCTTGCATGTTCTATGTTATGTTAACAAGGCATTTTCAAAAGCATGTTCCCATGGGATTCAAACTTGTATTTGGGCGAAGGAGGATACTCAGTGCCTTTCTTCTGTAAAATGTATTAAACGTCCAACTAATGCTCCCACATGAATCACCATGTCCGCAGAGGGGTATTGAGGCCCATCCCCTAGAATGGTCGCGATTTTTTATTTTTAATTTTAACTTTGTCTTTTCGAAAAATCTGCCCCCCCCCCCCAAAAAAAAAAAAAAAAAAATATATATATATATATATATATATATATATATATATATATATAATAATTGATGGGGCTGATGCTGATGTCCTCCTCTCCATATTTCTAGCGGCTGAAACTGCAGTCACATTTTCATTTCTATAATTCTGGAATAGACCAGGGATGGATATATCTGGTCATTAATCCGAGCCACAGGGGTAGGGGGTTATTTTGGACCAAGCTGCTCCAATTTTTCCCAGAGATCCGTTGGAAAAATATTAGTAGGGATGCAGCGCATATCAGTTATTTTTGTTTCGGGAAGGGGGTTTACAAAAAAAATTAAAAACGCATTAAACTTTGTTTCTATGCATTTTGTGACATTTTTGCGAGTCGGAAAAAAATGGAGGGGGGGGGGTCAAACCCCGAAATATTGCCCCTGGATACGGCCTTGGTGGGGATTCTTTCCCTATCTATTGGTCCTTCATGTTGATATGGGGGATGATAAAATGTCCATGAAACTTATAGAGGCTTAGAGTGAGAAAGCAGGGGCTGTAGCCATAAGCTGAACGTATTGCTAGTGTACCTTTCTGTTGGATATACTTGCATTTAAAATTGATGACGGCCTTACCGAAATGGCTTAATTTGAGATCTTAGGGAAATGTCGAGCAAAAGAAAAAAAAAACTTTCGAATGCTAAAATCATTTCGAATAGACATGCGGAGTTCCTCTCTGTTATCTCTATTGCGAGAAAAAAACTTGAAAAAGATAGAAACAAGCATAAATGAAAGTGGCGCAAAATAATATAAACCAGAACAAAAGCAACCTGATAAAAACGAACATTAAGAGGCGCGATAGAAAGGTGACTGAAGACAAACCACTAAGAAAATTTGACTGAGAAATTGGACATTTAACTGTAAATATTTTTTTTTTTATATACCAAGCTTACAATATACTTTGTTCCGAAATAGTTGACGTTTTTCTTCTTCTTTTTTTAGACACATTCTGAGTTAAATTCAGATGAATTAAGGAATTATTCATTGGGCTCAAGGATATTCCCCCTGAATTCCTATTATTGAGTGCAAGTCTCCTATGAATATAAATTACTATTTCGGTTTTCATTTTGTTTTGATTATGGGAGGGGGTGATGTACTCGGTTTTCTGTCATTGTTGTTTTGGGTCTCATCCAGCTGGTGTGTCCTTGGCGCTTCTTTATAAAAGGTAGTCTTTGGCTAGACGTTCGTCCTCTTTTTTTTCTAACCTCAACCCTAATGTCCTTATTCATATAGCCTGACCTTATTATTTATGTCCTTAATTTTGGAAAGGGTATTTACAAGACAATCTTATTTTAAATATATAAATTTCTTTGTCCTTTGCACCGTAATTCTTAGTATAAATAATCCAACTATAAACAGTTCTAAAGGGTTACCCAAAACTTGGTTCAGGGTTACCCTTAACCTTACATAATCTATTTTGTTCTTTCTAAAAACACAGCATGTACAAGTAACTTAAGGCTATAATAAATTGTCCCAAAACATGACACCTACTGTTTGTTTTAGGTGGCTAATAAAAATACTAGTTTATTATTATGTGAAGAGGCTATTCCAAATATAAATAATCATGTTGCAGAAAAGAGTAGGCCTAGTCCTTATCTAGATTGGTATTGAAAGGCTTTGGAGTGACTTCCAATTCTTGTAGCAGAATCAAGAACTACACTCGGTCAGCTCTAAACCGCTTTATTGAAACACGTATATTTTTGAATCTGGGCTTCTTATTAGATTTCGTCAACTATGAATTGGTCTCCAGGAATATCTACCTTCTTTGGCCTGGGAGTAGCTATTTGATAGGGTAGTATATTTTATTAATATTTATCTTAAGATGGATGGGCTTTGAATGAGAAAAATTACAACTTAAATAGGTATCAACTATTTTTAGGTTATTTTATTTCTCGTGACGTTTATGACAAAGTTTAAGGGGAAACCTGTCAAACCAGATGCGGGGATTCTCATCTTGTAGCAGTCGTTACGGGTTTGAGCACCAATAATTTATACATGGATTATCAAAGCTGCCATACACAAAAAATAAATACAGGTTTTTTCGCTCTAAGCGTTTGTAACTAGATGTTCATGCTTATTACTTTCAGTATAAAATTTTTTACCTTCAAATACTCTAGAGCAGTGTTTTGGGGTATGCCCGAATAGGCATTTCTAAAACCCTGATGCCCCCCCCCCTCGTGATATTTAAATTTTTCAACCAAAATTTTACGCGTGTTCACCTGAAAAAATTTAAAAATCCATTAACTAAGTATGTTTTTTTTCGAATTGTCCTCTAGCTGTATTTTATTCGAATGAAAATGTTTGTCTGTATGCAACACCTTTCAAACTTTACATCACGTCCTTACAATGCTATCACGTATCTGCTTTGCTCTGTAAATGTATATGAATGTGACGTCATTTACATGAAAAACTGCTCTTTTTAAATTAAGGCCCCTAGAGTATTGTCAGTCACCAAATATTCCCATGCCGCACCGGTGGAGGGTGCGCCTCACATAAAGAATCATGGTTTTAGAACAAGCACATATGCACGACACTATTTGTGGAGAAGGGGTAGATCTAATCAATTACATACTTACTTAGTTCCTCCTAAGTCATCTGTGGCACATAGGGCATCAACGAAGCCTTGATATACATCTCGCATGGTTGCTTTACCTAGGATATCTTCCAACTTGGATTGTAGAAATATGTGTGCACATTGGAGATCACAGTCGTACGTGTGCCTGAGCGTATTTCTCAGTCGAAGCCCACGTGACCGTCATTGCCATGCTTGGTTGGGATATCTTGATTTCTCCATCCGAAGGACGTGTCCAAGATAACTCCAGATTTAATAAACGCGCAGAAAAATAATAAACGCTGATATTGTATAGTAATTTATGCAGTAACGTTGTGTTTGAGCAGTTGTTCTTAAAACTTGAGATAAAAGTAAAACTTTAGTGAAAAGAGCAGGGGGTTCAGGAGGAGAGGGCAGCAGCTAAACCACGGAAACTTTTATGGTGTTTTGAAAATACTTCTTATTCCTTACCAATGGCCTATGTGTTATGAGCAGTATTTTTTAAAGAACTGCGATAAAAAATCAAACTTTAGCATAAATAGCGGGGGTATAAAAGGGGACAACCTCCTTCAAATATGGAATAATTTCTATGCGTTTTAAGTTTTAATATCGCTTCTTACTTGTCTTTTTTAACAAGTTTTTTTTTTAATTTGATTTCTGGTCTCTTTTTTTGGAATTGTGTCCAGGTCTATCCAATAATGGGAGCAACTGCCCATAAAGGACCCCCAGTGCTTGCTATTAAATTTTATAAATTAATACTTTTAGATTGATTGGAAATGTCCTAGATTGATAGCGTAAAATTTTATTAAGATAAATACAATTTATCTGGCACTTAATTTCTTTTATAATTTCTTAATTTCTTTTATTAAGCGACTGAAAAAGCCAATGGCGGATCCAGCGAGAGGGCGCCCCCCCCCCTAACGTAGTCTAAAGTAGAGTAATTTACTTAATTAACGCAAGTTTGCGTTAATCAAACTTGCTCCTGACGCAAGTTTATTGGATTAACCTATTTTGCCCTCCTCCCCCCTAAAGATCCTGGATCAGCCCCTGGAAGAAGCGCATGCATTAAAAAAACGTAAATGAATGGCAGAAGATTAGATAAGTTGATTTTCAAATGCGAGTTCAGTTCGCGGATCAAAGAACAGTTACGAAATTGTTCCCCCTTTTATCATAAAATTTTTTAAACCAAGGATTTTTTTCAAGCTAGAAACGAGCTATGATTAAGATCAAAACATAGAGAGAACAGTCTCAACCCTTCAAAAATATCTTGACTACATTTTTGAAGAACAGCAGAAGTCATACCCAAACACTCCATTGTTCGTTTGCCCACCCTTTTTACATCTGAATCATTGCATGTACACCATATACCTTCCAACGTTCGTCTGTGGGCGCAATAATGACCTAACACCAGTATGAACATTAATAAGAATTGCTTTGTCCTTATTTTGGATTCTTTTGTCATTTGGATGCTGACTTAATAGTCTTAAGTAGATAGTCTTAATCATGCCGGCATTTGTTGTTTCTGTGGAGTGATACTGACTTGTTAGTTCTTAAGTCGACAAGTCTCGTCGTTTTAATACTTACTTTCAACTCTCGCTGAAGCAGAAATGACAGTAGAATTGCCGATACTCCTCGTCGTTGGTTTGTCTTTGTAAAACTCGGCGTTAGTTGAGAGCTGCCGCTTTCTCATCCTGTGTGCGTCTGTTTTGTTCGCTCAATCTTAGTGTCCTGGTTTTTCTAATAAACAAGTTTTTCCTGTTCTCTTGTTTTTCTTATCCTTGTCTTTTCTTATAATGCCCTTTTTTTTGTCAGCTACTTGTTCAGCTCGACTTTCAAATTTTTTTTATTTCCAAGTTTTTCCCTTGGATTGAGATGGCCAGATATAGGGATTTTGGTTTCTTCCTAACGCAAAGACCGTTTTATGAAGCTCTTTACTAGGATATTTACTTCAAAAGGTTACTAGGTCCCAGAATTTGCGATCAAATGACCATTCTCTTGACTTCTTTCGGTTATTCCTTCATTATGATGTAATCAGAGAAAAAATTCTCGTTCCGTGATTCCTTCTACAATAGTCCCCAAACCTAATTGAAAATATCTCCCATGCCCTTTATTGCCCCCCTCTCCCCAAATCCAACGTAAGTTTGCCTCCAGAGTCAACGTAACTCCCACTATTATTCTGATTATGTAAATTATCCATTGTTCACAGATTAGTTTTACTAGAAAAATTCTTAAATATCGTATTCTAAGCATAAATTCCAAGGGTTTCACAAGGGCATAATCCAGAAACGGCAAGGGTACTTGAATAAATCAAAATACGCTATGTGCACTCGAGTTTTCAAATTATTTTGTTCTCTTGTTTGTGCTCGCTTCTCTTTTCATAGTTTCAACAGGCTTTGACAGTGGTGTGCTATCATCTTTACTGTGTCTTAATTTGGTCCCAAATTAAAAAGTAAGGACCATTGTTAATTGTGTTTTTTGCAATTTCTATTTAAAAGAAAAAACCTTGCAGAAATACGGTGGTAGGGAACAAGTTAGAAACTAGTGTCGGTTCTTCTTCTGACCTTTCTTCTCTCTCTTGCACCTCCTACTTTCTTAAGGTTTATTATTTAGTTTTGTTTTGTGTATGTTATTTTAACCTTCGTTTAATTTTCAAAATTTATTTCACGGATCTGCGAAGAAGAAATTCGTTTCCTTATTCACATTAAATTTATAATTTTAATTTCAAAATGAAATCTTTGTGATTTCACTATTTTTTAAAATTATAAATTATTTTCAAACAAAAGTGGAATAACCTTGAAATAGTAATTCAAAATCTTGCAATAGTTTTAATTCGAAAGTCACCAAAATCAGTTGTGACTATGGCCACTTAAACTGTAATCATATACTTTATTTTCAGACGGTGAAATCGGTGTTCGAGGCACAGTGATTGACGCTTTTATGAGACAAAAACATAGAATGGCTTGGGAGAGACGACACGGCCCAATCGGATCAGGAATGAAAGAGTCTCTATAAAGCCATTTAAAATTGTTTCCTTGGTCCATGCTAGTTTCAAAAGCTCAGTGCAACTGTGTAAATTTAGATATAAATAAATTCTATTGAACGTCATCTGTTTTAAGTCTCTTTAATAGCACTCTCTGTATTATTAGGAATTTTTGAAAGTCTTTTTTTTATGGGCAATGGATATTTTGAAAACGAAATCAGGGTTTATAAGAGGTGGAGTGAGGTTACTGAATTGCTTACGAAAATTTTTAATATAAAAAAATGCACATTCTTTCTTGATAGGTACCTAAATCCGAAATTTTAGGGACAGGGGTAACAGGAGTTTTTCCAAGTGATGAAAGGGATGAAGTATTTGAGAAGAATTTTTTAGGGCCGGAGACTGAGATGAAACGTATTCTTGTTACATTTTGGGAACTGTCTGCTATTTTGCATAATATTTTGGAAATTTTTGAACTTTATGGGGGTATGCTGGGATTTTCAGTAAGAAATTTTTCAGACTGGGAACGCTTGATTTTGTACCTGTTTGTGCTTAAACCACTGGATTCAAAAGTATTTGCTGAAAATGTGAAAACTACTTATCAGAAAAAAAGTGATGGTACTTAAAAAATCATTCTTGCATACGACTATCCTGTTGTAAGGATATTGAGGTTCGTGTTCTTTTCTTTTTTCTCTTTAAAGAGATTTACTGAAAATTTCCTTTTCTTCTTTATGAGTAGACTCTTGCGAGTATAAAGTTGTTTTATCAACATCGAAAGATACAACTGCAATTTCGCTACGTCGAAAACTGAATGGATGTTTCCTACAATGCAGGAAAACACCGGATAATTATGAAAAGTATTTCCGAATCTTTATTTTTTAATACGGCTATCCGAAACTCATCTGAGTTTCAAAATTTTCTCTCGTTTGCCTTCTCTGTAATTTAAAATTCGTGAGAAAAAACTGGTTCTCATAAGCCCTGGTTAGTATATTTTGTTGAGGCAGAACTGTTACATTTTGCGCCATATTTAGGAATTGAGCCCAACCAAAATAGACGAGTAATGCAGCGTTTCCATTTTGTGCTTTAACTGGACAAACAAGAAACCTGGGCAACCGGAAACCGAAGCAAATCAACCGATGAAACTCTGAGAAAGTTGTTTGTTTGTTTTTGTTTTTTTTTCAAAACAACATAGGGGAACAATGGATTCATTTGGCGGAAAAACACGGCTTAAGGATTGTATGCTCAAAACTTTATGTCTTCGTTAAGGACCTCCCTTTAGCGAGGCCAAATCCTTTTAACTTTAACTAAGAAAAATATTCGTAAAAAAGAGGAAATAAGGGTAAAATAGCCACTGAAAAATTGAAGAAAAATGTCCAGATATTTCGGTCAAGACCTCCGCTCGACCGTCTTCAGTGAAGAATAAAAAATACAGATAAAAAAACAAACCTTAAAACAAACATAAAAAATAAACGAAGAAGATCCTTTGGGTATAAGCCTAGAGAAGGAAACATGTTAAGGAAACAATTCATACTTTATAATATTCATAAAAATTGTAGCCAACACATTTTACATGCAGCCCCGCTGTACTTTACCCTCCAACCCCCTGATGCGCAAAGATATTGCCCAAATTATATATTTCCAATGCATTCTGCTACCCTTCACTTGTTTTTCTGGTTCTTGTTTCGTCACAGTATATTCAGTTTACGGAAACACGGGTTGAAACAACATAGAAGCATTGGGAGAATAGATGGGGAATATATAATTTCGGCTATATATTTGCATATTAAGGGAGGTTGGGAGTGAAGTATAGCGGGGCTGCATGCAAAATGTGTTGCCTACAACTTTTCTGCATATTATGAGGCATGAATTGTTCTCTTAGCATGTTCTTCAATTTTTCCTGGCTGTTTTATCCTCATTTTTTTCTTCTTTACGCATGATGTTCTTCGATTTAACAAACATTATCAAACACGGGAGCAAAACTCTAACTTGGCTGAAGGAACCAAAAGCAAACAATAAAAAATACGATAGAAAAAAGACTGAAGAACTTCTGCAAATAAATCTAGATGAAGAGGAATGCTGTGAAAGCTTAAATTATATTTATTTTTAAGAAAAAACTAAGTTGGTATGATTAAAAAAAAACTTGCGCTTTGTTGAAAACTAAGCTTGCTTCAGTTTTGCAGAAAATTAAAAATGTATATAGGTGAAGGTGATTTAGGTAAATATTACGAGTCAGTTGATTTTGAAAAAATTGTCTGATATATGTTGCATGAACTACGAATAATTTTTTGCTTGTTTTAAGTTTCAACTTTGCTCTTTACTTTAATCAGAAAAACTGTGCTTTTTAAAATTCGTTTTTGTTTGTTTTTAAGTTTTAGAAATATATACAATAAACCGTTAAAAAAGGTTTTTCCAACGTAGGCAAAGAAGCTAAAGAAGTCAATATGAGTTTTTGTTAAAATAAGGCATTAAAACAGGTTTAGCACCTCTCTGAAATTTTCCCTTAAAAAAGTCTGCAATTTCTCAAAATAAAGAGTCTAAGGGGTGTATTATTCTTGGTATATTTGATTAACTGTAGAAACAAAATTTAATTATTTGTAAAGTATTAATTTTTTGAAAAGTGAAGAACATTAAAAGAATTTCATATATATAGTTAATCTAATTTACGGAAATTTGTGTACTGCAGTCAGGCCAGGATATGCCAATAGGCCCACTAGGTCCAGGCCTATGGGCGAACAGTGCCAGGGGGAGAAATAAATTATCACTGAGTAAATTTTTTTTCTTAGCAAAAACTGGGCTGATGTAGTTTATCGTCAAAGGACCAGGTGAACTCTGCTGTCGTGCTGCCTATTCACAGAAAAGTGATTTTAAAACAACACAGGACTTCTGTGGCCACTTATAAACTGTCAGGTTTCTCCCAAGAATGGCAGCTGAGATTTCGGTATCACTGCTCTCTTTCATTACTTTTGGCTCCTCATTTGCATCCTATCCAGTGCTTCCACTATCCCCGAATTTTCGGAGAATTCCCGGAAAATCTCGCAAAAACCCTTGGGCCTAGAAGCGTCAAAGCTTTAAATTCGACCCTGACTGAAGTTTTTCTGCCGCAATGCTGGAAACAATTTGGAACTTCTCATAAGAAAGTATACTCTCATTGTTTTTGCTTCATGGAGTTTGGTATTTTAGGAGAACTGATCACTAATATTTTCTTATTATGAAAAATACAAGATTAAAAAAAGACAGTTGTACAAATGCTTGTGGCCAGCTCCCTTTTCCTGGCCCCAACTGACAGACCTATGTGACCAGTGACCAATTCATCTGCAGCTTGACGAGGTGGGGAGAACACCGTAATTACGAAGTATTTGTATGGTTACACATTTTAACAATCCTACGATATCCCAGTGCCACGCTGGCGCGGAAGAAAAAAAAAGTGGCTACATCAGTGGTTCAAGCTGTTGTTCAAAATTCACGAAAATGTGTTCTAATTCTTTATTTTTACTAACGCCTCAGGATATAAAGTTGAAACGGTCAGGGGTGTTGAGGGCCAAACAAACCTCAAATCTTAATTTGAGGGAGCATGCTGAGGTAAATTTAACGATGGTATTCATATTCGGGGTATCGAAATGGCCTTTCTTCAATATCTTGGAAAATGCTAGGGGGTTTGCAGCTGAAACTTATAGGTGGTGTTGAAGGAAAGGGGTTTAAATTTTGTACTGGGGGGGGGAGCTGCTATAAATGTTATTTCTCCAATCCATCTAAAAAATTTGAACTATAAGCTACCATGTGACTTAAAATATATTCATGTCTAAGCAGTAAGGTAAAGGTAGATCAAAATACTCCATGTGGTACCAGGTTATCAAAATAGAGTAGCTACAGTATCTCGAGGTTACCTTGGGGTATCAATTTAAAATTTTCAGATAGTGTAAGAAGATCAGGTTGACTTCAATTTTTAACTTGGGGAGGGAATAAGGGTGTTCTGCATTGTATCAAACATATAAAATGTTTACAGGAACAAAATGTTCACAGTGTTGAAGGGCCAAGTAGACCTCAAGTTTTGACTAAGGGGGGATGGGATTGTCAGATGTAAAATAATGAAACTATTTATCTAGGCTATTTAAACAGAATACCTATATTTTATTGGGAACGACTTGTAGACATTGAGGTGAATTTCTTAGAGTCATGGGTCGAGGAGGCAACGGGACTTCATAGATTGTGCTTAGAGCTAGTGGATGAGGGGGGCCAATAAATTTTTGCCTAAAAGTTTGAATAAAAACGTTGGCACTATTATCCCAAAGGGGAAGTTCTAATTTATCAAAAGTAAGGCAAATCAAAATACTGTATATTCACCCAGGCTATCAAAATAGTGTATCTGTGTTATCTTGTAAACGGCTGGAGGGATTGAGTTAAAACGTTCACTGGGTGATTGAATGCTTGAGGAGGGCAAGGGGACTCAAAGCATTTTGTTTATGAGAAGAGATAATAATTCTGGAACTTATGTCCTTGAGCTTTTAGGCAAAGGGACTCCTATGCGCTGAAGAAAAAATCGAAAAGAAAATCCTGGTTCCGCCAGAAATAGGCCAGAGACTTTTTGCTCCGAATTGCTAGGCCTCGTAAAATTTTTGATCAGTTCGGTTACTTATTTTTAAACCTTGCGTAAGTAGACTAGACCAAAGGGACCTTAGCAAGGACAGTAAATTTTGGAGCAAGAATGTACCTTCAACTCATAGCGCCAAAAACTCAAGTACTTTTACTCGGACCTTTTTCTGAAATCCAAGGCCACGTAGACATTACAGTCGAAATTTCAGGACCAAGAGAACCTAAATAAAGACAGGGAAAATGAAAACAAATCTGGATATACTAATCCTTACCGTCCTTTTTTTAGGAAAAAAAACAGACATCTATTTTATAAACGACCTTCAAATATATTTATTCAAAAAAAGAATTGAAAGGATTCTAAAAGAATATTTCAATAAAACAATAATTAAGATAACTGTATATTTGAAGACCTTGGAGTGGCTTCAGTCCTACAAAAAACATGACTTACTCACATTTCCAATTTATTTGAATAATAGTTTCCCTCACCATCCATCTTAAATTCTATAGGAAAACAATGTTGAAAGCTTATTTTGAAAGACAACTACTGATCAGAAATTTCGATTGAACATTCAAATGTCCAAAATTGTTATTAAATCAAACATTATAATTGTTAAGTAGGATTAACCAACAATAAAACTGTCAATTAAAAACAAAAATAAATTAATGTTAAAAAATATTTTCCAAAAAATTAGTTTTCAAAGAAAATTAAAGAGCCATATTAAAACCTAAGCTGAAAAAGAGTAATACAATAATTCAAATATAACACGAGTAGCCGTTACTATCGGTGAAGAAAGGACATAAGGAACCAACAGTAATTAAAATTAATAATCATGTCGAACATAAAGACAGTAGTCTGCAGATAGATAGAAGAATCCTAAAATGAACTTAAATTAAAATGAATAGTCAGGTCAAACTTACAACAAATAGAGATTACCATAAACGGAAGTAGGGTTACCACCCCTCATAACCTTGTAAAGGCTAGAGCGTCATTTCTGCTTAAATGAAAACAAAAGATATTTTATATAGTTTCTCGTTTCACGTAAAAATACTTATATTTCGTGGGATTGACATCAATATATATTAAGCAATCAGTGTACTTCCTTTAGTCCCTCCCAATGGTCTTGATTATTTTGGAGGTTCTTCTCTCTTTCTGGCAAATGCAACCATATTGTTCAAAATACATACAATACCTATTAGCCTGATGGTGGTACACAACCTTGATTAGCCTGATGGTGGTATTTCTATTGTTGTTCATGTTATGACAAATAAAAGCTTGTCTAACTAAAACTTATGCTTCACTATCAACGTATTGCCGCACCGAACCACCTGAGAGCCAACTGGCTATGCATGGCTTCTTTTGTACCAAACACTATTCAGAGTATCAATTTTCATCTCACCCTAGGATTTTCCCACCTCCTTTAAATATTTTCTTATGGCATCTACTCAGTTTATAAAGAACATTTCGCTCTTTCTCTTACCCTCTAATATTGCGGGCAACCCCAATTTTCGGCAAGCTATCATCGTTGGATTGGGAAATATGACCTAAATTAGTACTTATAGCTTTTAAGCTTAACAAGATCCGTTGTTGTGATTATACAATCTGGAAAAAAATAATGCCACAAAATTCTTTGAATGTTATTCAAATCATAAATCGTATAAGCTGAATCTGGGTGCAAGAAATTAATCATTATCGCCGTGTTCCTTACATATGCTTGAGAAACGATTTATGGCTTAACTATTGATAATATCTTGGAAAATCTACAAAATAACTATCTCAGCTTAATTTCAACCAATATGGTACAGTGAACCTCATTACCAGACCAATCAGTGATGATGATTACATCTGCTCTTGGTCGCTTGCCAAATTCTGCCCTTCTGGAATGGAAAATTAAAATGACAAAAAATCGGTTCGGAAAGCTTGTATCGACGCTAATTTGTTCCCAACTATTCTAATTTGTTCGGCCAATCAACCAATCATTCTCTAAAACTTCTCATCTTTTGGCACTGCTAGAAATAAGAAAAAAAAATCTTTTTGAGCTTCCCATCTTTTCCACCTTCAAAATAATGTCTTAACTCTTGATTCTGATTGGTTAATTAAAAATTGTATACTTTAAAGTTGAACAGTGTTTGACTGCAGAAATTATGAACAACATGCACAAGTGTTCCTTTAGTCGTGCGTGACTTTGGTTTTATGGACAAGCATTATTTGGCCGGGGCATTAAGATATATTACCTTAATTACCTTAATTTGCACTTCGGAGCAAATTAAGGTCCATACTGGATCTGTTGTGCTCCGGGTCAAATGATGGCAAAAATTCGTCACTGTGTTAGGGCCCAGTGACACACCATAGGAGAGGTCTGCTGGAGAGATGCAATTTAAGCCCACTCGGTAGCGGTGGCCACGAGGTTGGTATGGCCCGTAAAGACCATTCTCAGTGGTATAGAGCTGACACCGCCGCACAACAGCAACTTCAGATTGAGTATGCGAGATGGTTGGATATGACAAGCGGCATCAGCCTCCTAGCAAGACACTTATTATGATAAAGTTGGCATCAGTCAGTAGTTGAGTGGGACGGACAGTCCCACTCATATTTCCATGGCTTGTTATTCCATTCCATGTCAAGTCTGGACTTGAAGGACGCAGCCGTAGGTGCAGTCGCCATTTCAGCTTGAAGGCTATTCCAATCGTTGACAACATGCTCGGAAAAGAAGTGTTGCCGCGTTCGTGTTTTAACAAAACGTTTTGACAGCTTATGTGAGTGTCCTCTTGTCTGGTGCTGACTTGAATGTTTGGTAAAGAGGGGGTTATTTGGTTGTGTGTTATACTTGTAGGTCAGCATCATATCACCACGGCGGCGTCTGAAGACAAGTGTTGGCAGCTGCATGCGTTCCAGTCTCTTGTTGTATACGAGATCTCGTAGGGCAGCTATGCATTTCGTGGCACGTCTCTGAACTCCTTCGATTAGACTGGTGTCATTCTTATAAGAAGGGGAGGTGAGACACGTACCAAAATCCAGAATGGGTCTAACTATAGCCTTATAGAGTCTTAGAAAGACTTTATGGGAGCGGCTGGTTATAGTGCATTTGAGGAGACCAAGGCTTGAATTTGCTTTTGAAACTGCTTGTTGTCAGTGGCCTTGGAACTTCAGTTGTTCATCTATCAGCACTCCTAGATCTCTTTCTTTAGGACTTGTCTTTAGTACTAAGCTAGCCAGTGAATTGGGATTGGACATGCTATACTGGTGACGGAGGTTGTTGCTTCCAAAGTGAAGGACACTGCACTTTAATGTGTTGAATTCAAGTAGCCAATCTTGTGCCCACATTTGGATTTTATGAAGGTCATGCTGCAGAGTGTGTTGGTGTGTAGGCCCAAACAGCTTGGAGTTGTTAGCATAGAGAGTGTTGTTGTTTTCTGTTCCATTTAGCATATTGTTGATGTATATCAGGACTAGGATCGGGCCCAAAACAGTACCTTGGGGTACTCTGCTTACAACATCACATGGTTTGGAGAAGACCTTATCGCTATTATTTGTGAAGAGTCAAACCTGCTGACTCCGACCAGTCAGAAAGTCCATGACCCAATCGACCACGTCCGAGTGGGTACCTGCTTCTGAAAGTTTCAATCTGAGACGGTTGTGTGGTACCTTGTCGAAAGCCTTGGCTAGGTCCAGTAAAATCAGGTCCACAGGGATTCCTTTCTCCAGGTGATCTGTTATGATGCTGTATATCTCAAGGAGATTGGTCTCAACCGATTTTCCTGGCTGAAAACCGTGCTGGTCGGGGGAAAGTATATTATTATTACAGAGATGTGTCAAAATATCAGCATTCACAATCTGCTCAAGGGTTTTTGCCACCGCTGAGGTCAGACTGATTGGTCTGTAGTTTTTGGCTTTGGTGCGGTCACCTTTCTTGAATATTGGGGTGACATGGGTCAGCTTCCAGTCTTTGGGTACCTTTTTTGAGTCAAGCGACAGTTGGAATATATTGCATAGTGGTTGTGCAATTTCTTTGGCAAGCTCCTTCAATAGTCTTGGGTGCAAATTATCAGGACCAGCGGACTTATTGACGTCTAGTGCTTCAAGTCACTTTTGGACGACAGGGGGGGAGAGTAGAATAGGTGGTCTTGGGTTAGGGATGTCGTATGGTGGACTATGAGGAAGAGGACCATCTGGGTCATTGGTGAAAATCGACGCAAACTGCCTGTTGAGGAGTTCGGTGATGTCCTTTAAGTTGGTCACTTCCTTGCTATCATCTGTACTGAGTGCTTTTACTGACCGTCTGCTATGGTCCTTACTTGATACATACTTCCAGAACTTCTTTGGGTTATTCTTACTATCATCAGCTAGCTTGGACTCGTACCGTGTGTAAAGTTGTTTAGTTAGGCTTCTTAGTTTGTTTCGAGCTTTCGCAAACTTTTGGTAGTGTTCTTCCTTCCCTCCTTTATTGTACTTTCTCCAGTACCGTCCCCTCCTGTTTATTTCCTTGTGTATCTCAGGGGTCATGAAAGGCATTGTTTTGGGCTCTGGCGTGAGTTTTATTGACGTGTGTTTTTTTTTGAAGTGTAAGTAGCTCGTCCTTTAGGTTAGCCCATTGTTGGTTAACGTCCCTTTGAAGTAAAGGTGACCAAACTACGCCTTCCAGCTCTTTTCTGATTGCCCCATAGTCTACATAAGTTTTCTTTATGTAATCATTTTTTATCTTACGAAATGACACATTCACTTCTAGGATTATATGATTGCTCTTTCCTAGAGGAGGTAAGTAATTTATGTTCTGAAGCTGGTCTTTATCCTGTAAGAACACTAGGTCCAGTAGAGTCAGTCTCTGGAAAAGTCGGCCTCTAGTAGCTTGTTCAACAATCTGGTAGAGATTAAGGTTGTGAAGGCAGTCTGTGAATAGATTCATGCTTCTGCTTCGGTTTGTAAGTACAGGTATATACGGATATCCATCCTTTCATATGAGGTCTGGGAAGTTAAAATAACCAGCTATAAAAAGGGTCCCTATGTAATTCATAGTTGCTTTACGCAGCATTGTTGCTATTGTCCGCTCGGTTTCTTGGAAATCTGAGGCAGATGGGCTTCTGTAAATACAGCGTACTCAGGTTATTACTCCACCACCGTCATCACATAGGTCGAACCATACAGATTCAACAAATTTTGAGTTACCTGGGAGACATAATGATCGTATACTATAACATGTCTTGAATAGCGCCAACGTACCTCACCTGCATTCTAAAGACTGTAGGTTTGACATGACACCATACCCTGGAATCTTAACATGGGAATCTTCGAGCCTGTTTCTACTGAACTTGGGACAAACCTCGGTCAATAGGACCAGATCATAATTTTTGGAATAAATCACGGATTTCAGCTCGTTCAATTTGTTAGGAAGTTGGTCGACGTTAGTAATTAGAGCATAAAAATCTGTACTTACTCGTTTTTGGTGTTGCTTACTCCGGTCGTTAGTCCCGTTGCCCGGTTGATCCAAGTCCTCATCTGTTTTGCCTAAAGTGGTTGCTGGTGCCTTCGAGTTAGCAGTGTAGTAGCTTCCAGAGCTTGTTTCGCTCTCCAATGAGCTGTCACTAGTCATGGATGAGAGTCTTTCCGTAGAAGAAGCACTAACATGTTCGGTAACACCCATATTTACATTATTTACATAGTTCACAACTTGGAAATCTACATCGGTTTCGGAGGAGAGACTTCTCCGCTTTTCGCGTTTTTTGACACAATACGAAGGTCACGGATTGCGAGGTTTTTTTTCACCACCAGCTATTCTGTCCTTAAGCTCTGCAACAAGTGCTTTATATCTCTCTTGATCTTGTTTCGATCGATCATGGCGGAACTGTACTGCTCCTTTCCTTGAGAGAGACTCTTTCAAGATCTGTTTTTTAATTTGAAAGGATGACACAGTAAACAAAAGGGGCGGTGCCGTATTCCAGGTTGGATCTCGAGCCTGTATATTCTGCTTTAGGCGACGGACAGTAGTTAAGGGACCGCAATTGATTCCGTACTCGGTTGATAAAAACTGCCTGAGAGCGTTAGTGTCATCAATGGAAATGTCAATACCGTATACAACAATGTTGTTTTTCCGTGACTCTCGGTCTTTTTCAGCACGGATGATCTGTTGTACTTCGGATTCTAACGACTGCTGAAAGTTAGAACTAAGTGCTCGGACTTCTGCTTGCACAATTTGCTTCGTTTCATCCACGCTACATTTTGAGGATAGGGCCACTTCCACATTATTTACTTTGTCTTTTATAGAACCTAGCTCAGCTCTAAGTGTACTCTTAGTCTGCACAATGGTATTGGAGAGACTACTCTGAAGGTTTCCTATTGCTTGCGTGATCACAGTAGTGATATCTTGGATAGTAGCTGAGGGTTGGGGAGGGATAATGGATCTAGGGGTGGTCACATTTGATTTGCACCAAGCACAGTCCCAATTGAAACCATTTTTCTCCTGCATCTAATTGCCATCAAATTGCCATCTATTTGAAATCTTAGTAAATAATTTATCATTTTCATCATTGCCGGCCAGCAAAGCTATTTTGGCATTCTGTTGGGTTGAACCCTTTGGGTATTTGTGTTGATTTACAACATTCCAGAGAACCAGTTGACCTAATAATACCAGACAATCTTTCTAAGCTGTTTTTTTTTCGAACTGTAAGTTTTGAAACTGTTAACCTTATCTTCTTTTAGTTAGCATAGGCCTAATTTAATGGAACATCCTAGCCTATAGGCCTAGTCTACCCCTAAACTTGCTTAGACAGTTGCCTAGGCTAAATTTATAGCCTATTGTAGGGTAGAAATCGTATGACAAAAAGAAATTGTCTTTATAATTAGATTTGTCAGTGTTCTTTTAGGCTTAGGTCTAATATTTGCTCAGCTAGCCTATTCTGACAATGCACCCCCCTCCTTGATGGTCTCAGATGTAGCCCTGAATAGAGTAAGGTGCCCAGTAGTCAGACAGCTAATCCCCAATGCAAGAGTTAGAACACCATAAAATATCCAAAATACCATTTAGAAGGGGTGAGTTGTCAGTTAACTCACTGATGAGATGGCCAAGAAATACACTTAGGCCTATCTTTAGAATTAAAATTTTATCCTGAATCCAAAGATAGTCTAGCTTAACTTTCATTTGTGCCAGAAATGAACTCTACTCCCACACTCTAGGCCTATCTGCAAATAGCCTAGCCTATATAGGCTACCTACCCTGAATAATATATTGCAATGAGTTCTCCAGTATTTTATCAAACTGTTAATAAAAAGGGTAAAATTCTACTTTAGCTACTTTTGGCTATCTTGAGAAGGGGTTAGGTTAGGAAAATGAGACTTTCAGGGGTGGTTCTACAGGCTAAAGTATGTCCCGGGAAGGTATTTTGAAATACCTACCTCCACTCCTTCTCCCTCTAGAGGGTCCTGAAATTTGCCTACATGACAGGTCTATACCCATTGAAATTTTGACAAAACAAAATTTTACCTTAATTTTCAGTTATCAGTTTCTTTTTCTCTAGCTTTAAGCTCTGAAAATGCAATTTCAGTTATTTGAGCAGAATTTTAAGACATATAAATAGTTTATTTCCAAAATTTAAGAAATGTATTTGCATATCTTTAAAACGCTTAAAAATTGGGATTGAGCAAAGTTGTGAAGCTGAAAACAATTTTGTTGTACTTCATTTAAGCAGAAGATCTATTTTGCAAGGTTTCACTTCTATAACTCACATATTTTTAAAGGTCATCAAAGGTCAGGACCCTCTAGAGGGAGACAGAGCGGAGGTGGATACTTCAAAATATCTTCCCAGGACATACTTTAGCCTGTAGACCCATCCCTGAAAGTTTCATTTTCTTAACCTAACCCCATTCCAAGATAGTCAAAAGTAGCTAAAGTAGAATTTTACCATAAAAAGAAAGGGTAATTGTTTAGCCTTGTGACACCTGATAAGGAGACATGTTAAGAAAACAATTCTTACTTTAAAATATGTATAATGATCCTAGCCTAGTTCTTATATTATCCAATGGGAGAACCTTTATCATCAAGTCTTTCCTCTAAAAATTCTCAAAAGAGAAAAAGTTTCCAAATATCACCATGTTGAAAATTCAATGCTTAGGCCTAAGTCTTTTGAAATTGCCGCTGTAAAAAGTTGTTTTATAGATAGTGTTTAGCAAGTGTGTCAAAAAACGTGTTTAAAGAAAAAGTAGTGGTAAATTGAAATTATTGAAATTCCGTGCATCTTTTGTAACCTAACCTGATAACTTCAATTCAAAATAAACAGATTTTTTATATAATTTTTTTTATATTATTTCATTTCTTTTCAATGCCGTGCCTATTTTGTATTTTCGGTTTTTCGCCGAAAATACAACATTTTGATTTTCGCCACTGCTATTAATATTTTGTATTTATGCCACTGCTATTCGCCCTTAGCCACTGCTGTTTAAAAAAATATTAAAAAGACCAGCATGAATAGCCGAAAGACCGAAAGCCTCATTCACAGGCTACTTACTCTATCTGTTAGTCCACAAGTGGTCAGTTGGACAGAGGACTTTCTGAGGGACAGAACACAGCAAGTGAAAGTGATAACTGGACCAAACAGCCATGTCCTTTCTGACAAAATCAAAGTCACTAGTGGGGTTCCCCAGGGCAGCGTCCTGGGCCCCACCCTGTTCAACATCTACATAAATGAGCTACCCCTCATCACCAGCAACAAAACCACCCTATATGCGGATGATTTGAAACTCATAGGTCCGGCCAACACCTCTTCTTCCATCCAATCCCTCCAAACTGATCTCAACCACATGTGCTCCTGGGTCAAAAGATGGCTGCTGGAATTCAACGCAGAAAAATGCAAGGTCATACACTTCGGACACAAAAACCCCAAACATCAGTACCTCATAACCCAAAATTCTGGAAGTCACCACACAATTGAGCCTGTCCAGGAGGAGAGTGACCTTGGCGTCATCGTTGACTCCCAGTTGAAATTCAGCTCCCACTCACATAAAATCTCAGCCAAAGCTAGTAGAGCCCTAGGCATCATCAAACACAGCATCACCAGTAGGAGTAAACACATAATCACCAAACTCTACAAAGGATTAGTAAGACCTAGACTGGAGGTGGGGACGATACTGGCCACCCCTTGATTCAAAAAGGACAAGGCAGTTCTTGAGCAAATCCAACGAAGGGCCACTAAGATGATTGCCGGCATGGAAAACAAAACATACAGTGAACGGCTGAAGGAACTCAACCTCCCCTCCTTAGTATACAGACGGAAACGGGGAGACATGATCCAAGCGCACAAACTCCTCTCAACCAATCAAGAAAATGAGATCCTGGAGATCGACACCTCCCACAAAACACGAGGACACCTTAGACGAATCCGCAAATATCACGCTACAACTGGAGCAAGATGCAATTTTTTCTCGAATCGGATTGAGAACCTCTGGAATAATCTCAAGGAGGACACTGTGGCTGCTGAATCAACAGATGCTTTCAAACGCCATCTGGATGCTGAGTGGAAAGATACACCATGGAAGTTTGACTGGGAAGCACCAGAATCTTCCACCAGAACTTAACCAACTACAACAGTCATCATAAGGAGTGATTCAACAGGATCAAAAGTCCTTATTTCACTCCAAGCTGTGATTTAAGGTAATTTAAGGTAATGAATGCTATCTATAAAAGAACTTATTAGGTGGCAATTTAAAAAGACTTAAGTATTGAATTTTCAACGTGGTGATATTTGGAAACTTTTTCTCTTTTGAGGATTTTTAGAGAAAAGACTTGATGATAAAGGTTCTCCCATTGGATAATATAAGAACTAGGATCATTATACATATTTTAAAGTAAGAATTGTTTTCTTAACATGTCTCCTTATCAGGTGTCACAAGGCTAAACAAATACCAAAGAAAGAGGGTAAAATTCTAGTTTAGCTACTTCTTGTTATCTTGGAAAGGGGTTAGGTTAGGAAAATGAAACTAGGCCTACCAGGTATGAATACAGGGCCAAAAATATACTCTGAGAAGGTATTGCCTGGCTTCCATGTTAACCCTATTCTGTTTTCTATTTCTTAGAAATGTGGGTAAATTTTCAGCAGTTCATATTATTGACTTACCAATATAGTAAACATACCATTTGATGCCTTTTTTATGTTCATTATGAATATAATAATCATTTTTGTTGGAAATGAATTTTACCCCCACCCCTATATATATCAATTCAGGGTATTTATTTGCACATTATGGGGGTGGGGGTAAAGTTTATTTCTGATGCAAATGCAAGGTAAGTTTAAACATTACCCCACCCCCATAATGTGCATAAAATCATAATGAACATAAAAAAAGGCATTGAGTAGTATGTTTACTTTATTTGTAAGTCAATAATATGAACTGCCCAAAAATTTAACAAAATGTTTCTACTTCACATGTTTTCTCTGGTTCTTATAATGCAATTCCTGTTGTTTGAGTAGAATTTCAAGCCATATCTGTAAAAAAAAATTTCTAAATTTTGGAAAAGTATTTGTAGATGTTTAAAACCCCATAAGTTAGAATTGAGCAAAGTTGTGAAGCTGAAAACAGTTTTGTTGTGCTTCATTTAAGCAGAAGATCTATTTTGTAAGATTTCACTTTTATAACACAAACAATTTTAAAGGTCAGGACCCTCTAGATAGAGAAGGAGTGGTTGTAGGTACTTCAAAATACCTTACTAGGACATACTTTAGTCTGTAGACCCATCCCTGAAAATTTTGTTCTTCTAACCTAACCCAGAACTGATGCATTATGCAGGCCTCTCAGGTTAACTACTATGGAGTAGACAATGATAAAACCTGTTTTTGACATGTTTACTGCTATAGACTAGGTAATGATAGCATGGTTTTCATTGCATATACAATATTAAACTGTGGTTTTTTGGGGTTTGTAGGGGGGGGGGGAGGTAGTTAGGTTAGGTTATGTATTTAATATATGCTATGCTTTAAAAGATCTAAATATCTATTTCTTAAACTTGGATAAAAAACTTCAATTCCATTTTACATTCTACTGAAATAACAGGCATTATATTTCCAAAAACAAAAGCCAATAAAAAATAGATGAAAACCTCAAAATCAGGGTATACAATTTTTTGTCAGAATTCAGGTATGTATAGACCTGCAATGTTTACAATCTTCTAAGCCCTAAAAATAAAGTGCTAAAAACATTATAATGTAAAGTAAGAAAAGGGTTGACACATTATCTTTTTAGGGTATATTTTGTGGCCAGTTTTACCCAACTCAACTGTCTTTCAAGATAGTAAGAAACCCTGGGGATAGAATTTTACCAAATTTTCTTAATAAGTATGTGAAAGGCTGAAATACTTCAATTATATGCTGCATTAACAATTCTAAATGCACTACAAGTTGAATTAAATTGACTGAACTTCAAATTAGAACAAAGAAGGGTATTTAAATCATAGGTAGAAACTATTATGGATATATCCAATCTAAGCAAGTGTTGTTAAGCAGAATAATTGTAGGGTACAATGTAAAGGTAACTTTTATTTGATTTAAGAGAGAAGTTCTCCTAGATTGTAGGTTAAGACTAATCAGCCAATCCTAGCTAGCTCAGTCCCAACCTTTAGCCAATCCTAATTATTTAAAACTATCTATTGTATCCAATATTAGAAACCTACTCTCTGTGTTAATGAAAGATGTATTTTAGTCAAAATATTTGTCCAAGATTAGGCACTGCCTGAGAAGTGGGTATTACTTGAATAATTTAGTGTAGTGGATTTTCAGAGTAAGCCTAGCAAATATTATGCTTGGAATGGGTATCAATCAGGGAAGTGAAGGATAGTTACTCTTGTTTATAGTGTTTCCTCTAGAGGAGACTGTATCTTAGACTGCTACCTGGCTTCTAATAAAAAGGTGGTTTGTACTGTCAAATAAAATGAATTTGAAAAAAAATAGGCAGAATCTTAAGTTCTTGAAGGCTATATAGTGTTGGGTTGAATCTGACCCAATTAGAGGGGGACAGATTGGGATGCAATACCATAAATTATTGTGTCTAGAAGTAGATTTTAATAGAGATTCTAATGAGGTTTTTTAATGTTTGATTTCTGCCCTAGACCTATACTGTACATTCAGGAGGATTAGATCACATGCGTTTAAATATATTCTATGCCACCAGTCAAATGAACTGATGCTTTCTCTTAAAGAGTATAATCTGGGTACTAGATTTCATTTATGAACTATTTACATTTAAAGCTTAGGTCTGATATATTTACTAAGCTCATCCTTATGGATGCCAATTTGAAAAAACAACAACAAAACTTTGCATATAGCCTAGGGCTATGTTCTGCTTCTGTAGGGGGAGGGGGCTAGGATTTAGTTCTGACATAAGTGAATTTTATATTTGTAAAGAACTTGAATTGGAAACAAATAGTGTATTTATTTTTTTTCCTGTTTGATATTTTTCCTATAAGTAATCTTAACCATTTCTGGATACTTAATTTTTGTCAATATATAGTTTATAATGCCAACTTGAAAAACCTCCCAACAAAGTGATCAGGCATAGGAGGGTCTTTTGAAGTATTGAGAGATAGAGATATTTATTTTGAGAAACTACTATCACAAGCCCTGAAGGGCAGAATTTGAATTTCAAAGTCCATAAAACAAATAAACAAGAAAATCATAACAAAAGCACAACAACTAAAAAATTGGCAACCAATGCAAAAAAATAAATAAATATTAGAATGCTATATGATTCCTTTGTCACTTATATAAAAAACTGCAAAATGGCAACTAGTTAAAAAGATAAAAACTTAAAAAATAAATAATATATACATAACAAATGTTTAAAAAACAACGTAAAAAGAGGATAGGGAACAAAAAAAAGAGTAAAAAGAAAAACGAGCTGTTTCTTTTATCATGTAAGAGATAAGATAAAAATTTATGTAAAAATTAACAACTATTTATTATATCAGTAAAAAAAGGGATAAAAGATTTCTTATACTGCAAGGTAGTACAAAGAATGGGAGATAAGGTGGGAATAGGCTGGGACACAGTTCATGGAGGACAATTTCTAATGGGTACATGGTATTCAGGGAAAAGGTTTGCAGTACAGGGGTTCAAAAGTGCCAACTTACCAAAACGGAAGCATAAATTAATTCTTTGTCTCTTGAGGGTCTCTAGTTTTGAAATATTTAACAAATGCAAATATAGTATCTTGCCCTCTTTAAAAATAATTCTTAGAGCTCTCTTTTGGACATTTTCAATTTTTTGTGTTGCTTCATTTGAGAGGCCAGGGTGCCACACAGGACAGGCATACTCTAATATGGGACACATAAAAGAAATGTATACTTGTAGTAAATGTGATTGGGGGCAACTAAATTTATTTAAAAGTTTAAGGAGGGAAAGCGAGGAGTTTGCTTGTCGTAGGATATTATTTATGTGGGCATCCCATTTCAAATTGGAAGAAATTGTAACACCAAGAAGTTTAAGAGATGTGACAGAGGTTTCAGGAGGAATTGGAGCAAGAAAAAGAAGAGGGGATTTATGGAAACTTGCTGAGGCTATTGCGGATTTAGAAGGGGTAACTCTCATGTCAAGGGAAGAGGCCTCACAGGCAATATCTTGGAGTATGCCCATTGGGTTGCTAAGCATGTTTTTATGAAATATCTCTATAATTGTCAAGTCATCGACTAATTTCTATCTATTATCGTAAAGGGTTGTAAGGCTGTAAATCATAAGAGAAAAAACGAGAGAGCCTAGAATAGTCCCCTGAGGAATGCCATTAAATATGGGGAGATGATCTGAGAAACAATTTCGATATTTAACTGCTTGGGATCTATTAGAGAGAAAAGAGGCAACAAGCTTAACAAGGAAAGTTTCAATGTAGAATTCATTTGTAAGTTTATCTATGAGTAAATTGTGGTTAATCAAATCAAAAGCTTTTTGAAGATAGATAGATCTTTGTAGAATAGGATTTGAAATTGAGTAGGTAGCCATGGGGTTGTAGGGTCCAAGGTGCAAAATAAAGCAATTGGTTGTTTTGAATTGGAGAAGCCAGTCTTGATTCCAATCCTGTAGCCTGTCTAGCTTGTATTGGATGTTCCATGGGTTTGCAATGCCAAAAAGATTGGTGTTATTATTATCCTTGAAAATATTGGTCTTATTATTATCATTGAAAATATTATTGATGTACATCAGGAAAATGGTTGGGCCTAGTACAGTTCCCTCTGGTACCCTACTCATTACTATGGCCTCATCAGAGTAGATTGGCTTGCCACCTCACAAATAAATGTTTTTTTTTTGCTTGTAGTTGATAAGGAAATTCATTACCCAGTCTATCAGGAATGAATTGATGCTGGCAGCAGATAATTTTGAGTGCAGTCAACCATGGGGTGCCTTGTCAAAGGCCTTGGTAAGGTCTAGCAGCAGTAGGTTGACTGGATGTCATTTGTCAATTTGTAATTACTTCATACAATTCCAATAGGTTTGTTTTGATTGATTTTCCTGACTGGAATCCATGCTTGGTGGTTAAATGCTCAAGAATTGAATCATTGACTGTGTGTTCAAGTATCTTAACAACAGCCAAAGTTAGGCTAATAGGTTGATAATTCTCATACTTTTTTATAAAATCACCTATTTTGAATACCATCATTATGTTGGCAACTTTCCAGTCTTCTGGTAGCTCTCTAGAGGTAAGTCATGTCTGGAAGATTCTTGTGAGGGGGTCTGCTATAACCTGCGATTTCTTTTAGTAGTCTGGGATATATATTATTGGGTCCTGGTGACTTGGAAAGCATTTAAGTTTTGTAAAAATTTAATGATATCTGTAGACAATACAATGGTACTTTCCATTGGGTCTTTTATGTCATAGTTTGGTGGGGAAGGAAAAGGGATATCAGGTTCAGTGGTGAAAACTGAGACAAATTGCAGGTTCAGTAAGTTAGCAAGCTTGTTAGTTTATTTAACTTTTCCATCTTGCTCTGTTATGAGTTGGTTGATACATTGTCTATTGTGGTCTTGGCTAGAGACATACCACCAAAACTTCTTTAGGCTTGTCTTGGCTTCATCAGCGAGTTTGGATTCAAACCTCATGTGAATGCCCAGTTCAAGTTTTTAAGTTTGTTCTGGTTTTTGGAATATTTCTCTCTATTTTCAGGGAATTGATGCTTTTTGTATTTCTTCCAATGTCTACTTTTACAGTTGATTTCTCTCTTAATCTCTTTTATCATTGTTGGAAGTGTTTTTGGTTTGGGGACAAATTTGTTTGAAGTTTACTGATTTGCTTTGTTCATAAGTAATTCTTTGAAGCACTGCCATTGCTGTTTAAAGAGCCAGATAAGATGTTGTCCCATGCAATGCTGCCAAGATCCATTCTAATCTTCTCATAATTAATGAAGGTCTTCTCAATGTAGCAATTTGTTATTCAGAGGTATGTTGTTCTGATATCAATGGCAACATGGGACAATAGAGCTTCTGGTCTCCTGAGAAATACCAACTTGAGAAGGCTTGGTTGCTTTCCATCCCTGAAATGTGTTGGCTGGTCAACAATTTTGTGGAGAAGGGCATCATGAATAATGTCAATGATTGGGCTTGTAGGACCAGATGAGACATATGGAAAACAATCTTTCCAAGTGATGTTAGGCAGGTTGAAGTTGACTGCAATTAGTAGATCTAGTGAAACTGGTATAGGTATACTAATTTTATCTTCTAATATTATTTTTTAAAAGTTTTTCCATAAAACCAGTAAAAAAAAAATCAGCTAACTTTTTTTATATAGCCTAGTGTAATGTTTAGCCTCATTGGGGTAGGATGGGGGTGAAATTTGATCTACATAAATTATCATTTGTGGAGAGATCATTAAATAAAGAACCAAATGGTAGATTTCTTTTGTTCATTTGTGATCTTTAAGTAACCTTGACCATAATCTTGTGCCAAGATTACTTTCCTGAACTAAGCAACATAATAACAAAAACAATTGCATCCCTGTCTCCTCTACCAGGTCCAAATGTAGCCTTAGGCAATGGGTAAACTTTGTTGATTTTTTTTTAATTGCCATGTTATTTTTTATTCTGAACCAACTGTTACTAAGAAATAAGTATAAAAATTAATACAAACCAACCCATTGCTGTATAGCTCATTGCTATATTGACTCATTAGGGGAACTGGGCACAATTGTCATGGTAGCAATCACTTTATGTGGAAAAAATTTTGACTAGGTAATTTTAAACTCTTGGTTATTATAGTTTCTGATTCAGAAAAGGAGTTTTGGCACAAGATTGCAGAAGTATCTGATCAATGTTTGATCAACTTGGATAAATTTTATTTTGTATAATTAAAATTTTTAGAACTAGATCTGCTGCACAAATAAGGGCCAAGAAAAGTATTCTGAACCTCATAGCTTTGCTAAATCTTGATTTACAAGGCTTAGAAGAATTTGTAGAAATATATCCAGTGACATCAATTAGGATGGGGAAATTCCCCCCCCCCCTCACTCTCCCTATATGTTTTGCATCTCCTATATTTTGGGAAACAAAATATTGTTTTATTGAAAAATTCTCTTTTTTGTATTTTATTTAAAACTACAAAGTTCCCACCCCTAGATTAAAAAAGATATATAATTTTGCTCCCCCCTCCAATTTTTGGGGTGACACTGCTGAATGTGTCTTGGATTTGAAAAAAAAATATCCAAATATGGTTTCAAATCCTGCCATAAAAACTTGGAGCTGAGTTTTGATTTAAGAGAAGAAAAGCAGTCTCTCAAGCAACAATTAAGGAAAAGAGCCTGCTTACTATGACCATGTATATGTCTTATGTTCAGCAAAAGAGGCGACCCAAATTGTAAATTTTGTTCTCTAGTCCCTGAGACTTCACAACACTGCATCTTTAGCTGCAATAATATTGCAAAATGAACAAATAAAACAAGAAATATTGTTTCCAGACTGAAAATAAAGCCTGACATAAGCAAACTACTTAACATCAAGCTGCCAGGAAATGAAGAAAGAATGTTATTATTCTGGGAGATTATTTGTTTTTAAGGTGGAATAATATAGTTTTGCATGGTTGACATGACCCTGAAACCTGCTTCAGTTTGGTTAATTGGAAATATAATTGTAAAGAAGAATAAGAATGCTCATAGCATATGAACCAATGAAAATTTTTTGTATGAAGCTGAAAGGAGACTGTTTTTAGACTCAAAGTGCTATTTTTCCAAAGAAGAAGTATATTTCCTTTCCTTCTATATGGTTTTCATTACTGAAAAACTCGTCAACTGGAATCTTATGCTATTAACTTTTTTCAATTTATTCTATGATTTTACTATATTATTCAAAATTTGTATATTTTGCATTCATTTTTCTTACACAATGCAACACTTTGTTTTAAGTGTTTTTGTTTACATTAAAAAAAAAAAAAAAAAACAAGACATGATAAGAAGAATGAAAAAAAAGTGATGTTAAGTAGACAAGAAACTTTAGAGATATTCCTAACACAACAATTAAACTATTTCAATTACAGCCAAAAATTAATTAAGAAAAGCATATTCCAAAAAAAGGAATTTTCAGAGAAAAGCAAAGAGAAAAAGAAATAAAAGTCATACCATAATTCAAACTTAATATGAGCAGAATTAAGAATTGATACTCAACTTGAATTAAAAGGAATAATCAGGTCAAACTTACAAAAAACAGAAGTAGGGCTACTATTCCTAAAATTGTTCTGTGCAACATGATTGAAAGGCTCAAGGATGGATCTAGTATCCAAATTAGAGTCCAGAAAGTTTTCAAAATCCAGTCCCCACCCAATTCTAATTGTAAAGCTTGAAAGGTCTTGTGAAGATATGTCTTACCCTTATAAAACATCCACGCAGCATAAATTTAGTGACCAACATGGGGAGTTGTTTATATGCAAGAATGCAACTATCAGGAATGGATACAGGGCTGAGATGTTTTTTTGCTGTAATTTCCCTAGGCATGGGTCAGGTTTAAAGGATTCTCTGTAGACAGGTATATGAAACAAAATGTTTTCTAGTGCGACCTAAAAATCTACTTTGATTAGTCCTTAGGTCTTGTCAAAGCAGTTTTCAGTATTTGAGCCACAACTTGGAATTTTGTCCAAATTTAGGTTTGAATTAGGGTGACAGTAGAGGAATGAAGATGAAATACCTTCCAGTGCCCTTATTTGGACTGTTGATTTGTTTTTGGAAGTTATTGTCACTTAGTACAACATCCATTTCCTTGTTCATGAAAAGTCTATATCCTAAACAACTCAACAACTTAGTGCACTGCTAAAAAGCCACTAAACTGTAGTTTACCAAAAAATTCAGTTTGTCTTAGTCTACTGCTTTTGGACTGTTGGTCTTGATAAGGCAGTTCCTAGGATTTTATCAAGATTCTAAGCCAAATTTGAATTTTTAATATAATCAACAACACTGCTAACTTTTGTATTAAGACAAGACTATATCTAGTGATTGGGGCTTGGAGGGGACTGGTATGCAATCGGTAGGAATGAGCTAGTAAATATGTTATAAAAGCATGGGGAATCAAATAACATCAGACCACTGTGGTGCATTTGTTGTTAAGCTGTCTATAGTGGCTTGTTTTGCATATATAAAACTTAAATTACAAAAACAACATTCAAGTTTGCCTGCATAGAACTTGCATACTTTGTATAATTTACTTAAGCTGTGAACATAATTAAGCAAAACTAATTGTTTTTGAAATATTAAACTAATAGTTTTGAAAAACTTTCATTGCTTAGTTTTGAAAAACTGCAACTAATAAGAAAACTAATTTAGTCAATATTGAAAAAAAAATCCGTAGTAATTCAAACATTAAAAATCTGTTGAAAGACAACAACACATCCAAAGGAAAATTACACCTATTTAAGTTGTTTAGGATTGTAAGACTTAAGATTGTTTTTGTTGGTTTCCACTTCCCTCCTCCCCTTTTTTCCCAATTTTGTGCCCCCTACTTCCAAAAACTGCATATGAAAGTATTTTTCATTAAAAATTGGATTCTCTATTTTCCAAGTTTTTTTTTCAAGATATGTCTGTTTGTCTAAGTTTCTCTTAATACATTCAGACAATCAAATTTTATTTTCACCATACTTGGTAATTAATGTCGAAAAAAAACCCTTCTGCAAAAAATGTAAGTTTTGATCAGAATTTTATGTCATGTGACCACAAATTTCCATTCCCCACAAATCCTTAGTGATCAGTAAGGCAAGATATTATAGGTAATTTTTTTTTTAAATTATAGTCACTGAAAAATTTATACCACATGCTGAAATTTAAATGTTTGTAATACAGTTTTAATCTCAAAGATCTCAAAAACAGAAAATTTGGACTTAAAAGCAAGTTGTAAATTACATTATAACTTTCATTGATGGAGAGCTGTCTAATGGGTGGTATGTCACTGGTGAGTTGAATAGGAGACAAAACTGTCTCTTTAATCCTTATGGATTGTTCTGGGTACCCGACTGACTGACCATATCTCAAACAGTAAGGTGTATGAAAAATTTGGGTCAATTTTTTTTCCTAGGACTATAATGAGGTAAGGGCTGAGATGCCTAGGACCCATTCTGCAGATGAAGGATGACAGATTGCCCAAGATCATCCTTCTTGGGCAGCTGTCATAAGGATGTCATAAGGAAAGATTTAAGGGAAATGGAGACTTCTTGGGAGAGTGTAAAGAGGGAGACTGAATAGATAGGGATGGGGAAGGAGCGTGTGCAGCTGTGTTGCCCTCAGGGGGCTTGATGCTCCAGTGAGTTGTTGGTAGTGGTAGCAATAGATAATGGATGCTGACTCCCAAATCCTAGTATTATAGGATTGTTAACTCCATTCTGGGCTCTTTATCTGGTGATTTCAAAAGAGCCCAACTCCTTCACGTTTTGACGGTCAACTCTTTGACATTGTATATTTGGTGCAAAGCTTGGGTTCCTTCTGTTTGATATTTGTTTGAAGTATCCTGAACATTGTAATTCGCCGATTCCCTAACAGAAAGGCTCGAAAAAACGCTTTTTGACTTTGGATTAAATTTAAAAATATGTACAATTTTTCCCCAAATCTTAATTTGAACTCTATCAATGCAATTTCTCAAGTTGTCGTCATTGCTTGCGTCCAAATATTTATTTTGAGCTATTGCTTATCTTTTAAGATAGAGTTGATCCATAATATGATAAAGTCTAAATAATAAGCTTTTTTTGTTATCAGTTCTATGTTTGATACAAAACTTGCATATGTGATGCTATTTTTATGTTATCATAATTGATAGTGTGTATAACATCATTGCAGTTTTATTTCGCATTTAAATGTTCATTTTTCCAGGTTTTCTTTCATACATACAACAGTTAATGTTTGAACAATATTTCTTTGGCTTTTAATTTTTAATTTTTTAATTTTTGGCAATTTTTCTTTGGATTATGACATCCAGTCTCTTTTTTGTTGTCTTGAAAAAAATTCTTGAGCTCTAAATGGGGACCTTCTAGGGGTTATTTTGTGTCCCAGGGTATTCCTATTTCTTTTATCTCTGGATTAGCCGTTAGTGGAGTATTGACATAGAACAAGGTAATCCATTTTTATTGACAGCATAGGTTTGATACATCTTGCTGCATTTTATAATATGGTTTAGGGTACTTTATATAATCATTATGTGAAGGTTATTCTTGACAGTTTCACATTCTTTTGACTACCTTTTGAACGTAGGGTCCCTGAGGTAATATCCAAGTCCAACTATTTTTCTTGTTTATATCAATGTATCTGATTGTATTGGGATCAACCTTGTGAATCCTCAAAACCTATTCGCCGATGACAGAACAGCCATGCAGCCATCTCAAAGAGCAAAACTCATTTTTAATCCTTCCTAATCCATTCAAGTAGGTCTTTGGAGACTTAAAAAAACCTGATTCTTGGTTATTTAATTTTAATTCAGCAAGGAAAATAAGGAGTTGTTGAACTTCCAACAGAACTTCTGGGCTGTTAACTCAAATTCATCTTCAAAGAATTGATTCAAAGAATGAATCGACCAAGAGGACTGATAAATATCGTCTCCTGGGATTTACTTTTCAGTTTATCCTTCTTGAAGCGTCCAGATTGATTGGAACTGATCCTCTTGCATGAGAAACCTGGGATTAATTCCTTGATCCTGGGTTTTTTTTCCCTCCTACTAGATGGCCCCTGGGTACATATACTACTCACTTAATTCTAGGGCTCTAAAGCACATCTGACACCACTCAAGAGGATCTAGAAAAAGGTTGTAGCGCAGACATTATTATTGCCAAAAAAATTGATTCTGTTACTAGTGACGTTTGATTAGGGGATAATGACTGTCTTTTTGAAGTACATCTGGTCACCAATTCCTGAGGAGGTTCCTTGTTTTTCAACGTATTCTAAAGTAGACAAGATAAATACAAGATAAACATCCACTTATGATCATCTTATGGTGGAAACGCTTTGGAAAGAGCATATAAAAATAGTTTTGTGGATAAAAACTACATATCTTTCAAGAACCAGGCTCAATGGATGCATAAAACAAAGGAATTGATCTGTATCAAACCCCATTCACAATCGTATTTAGTTGGCCTTAAAGGACTAGAGAGCCCTTCTTGACATAACTGGAGACGTAAAGCTTGTCAGAAAAGAGGAAGAGTTGAAATACAAATAATTGGTATGTTATATTAGTTTAAATATAAATACTGTGATATCATTTACTGCCCAAAACTCAAAGAATATAATACGTTTCAACCAACACGTAGCAGAGTAATTGTTTGTTGATACTCGAAGATGATTGGCAATAGTACTCTAGAGTTAAATTGGAAATGTGCCAATACAAATGAAGAAGTAATAAGGCACTCGAAATGAATTACTTTTTCTTCTTAAAGCAAAAATAAAATTGTCATTAGCAGTTCAACTTCTAAGGAGAAAACAGCTGTTTCCGGTGTGTTGATAAAAGTTTCAGGAAGTAGGCAAAACTACTAATTCAAATTTGAATAATAAACAAATAATAGTTTTGGCATCCAAGCAAAATTATTGATTTTATAAGATGTCACATTTTACGGTAATTTCGAATTCATATTGAGAAATAATTCACTCTGATATTCAGTTAATGCCAAAACTTGATTTTATCTAATGCTAATAACCTTATTTTAGCATTGACAAAGGCGAGGAAGTTGTGAGACAGAGTCAAACTTTAGCGTAAAGAGCGAGGCGTTGAGGAGGGGACAGCCCCTTTCATATACGGAATAATTTCTGTTCGTTTTAAGTTTTAATGTCGCTCCTTACTTTCAGTTTTAAAAACTTGTTTTTTTTATTTAATTTCTGATCGTTTTTTAGTTAATGCAGCTTTTATTTTGGCTCGCCGTCATTGAATAAGTAAACAAAATTTTCATAAAAATTTTACTTTTATTTTGCTAAATGGCTGTCTCTAAAGTTGGTTCTGACGTAATTTACAAATTAACTTACGTAACGAACTTCTATAGTCGTATATTTGTCTTCTGGAAAAAAAATACAAAGTTGCAGTTTTTTGCAGATATGAGCTTGAAACCCATGTTATAGGGTTTTCTGATACGCTGAATCTGACAGTGATTTTCATTAAAATTTTTTCACTTTTAGGGGATGTTTTCCCCCTCTTTAAAAAATCAGGCAAGTTTTCTCAGGCTCGTAGCCTTTGATGAGTAATACTAAACTTAACAAAATTTGTATATTTATAATCAGCATTATAAGCCCATTCTTTTTATACATTTATTGACATAAAATTTCCGTTTTTAAAATTTTCGCTTACTATTGAGCAGTATCGCTTGTTTTTTTTTTATTGTTTTTTTTTTTTTTTTTTTTATTACGTTTATGTTATTACGTATATGATGGGGTTCTCCCCTTAGTCAATACCACGGTCTTTACGTTAAAAGTTAAAAAAAATTTTAATTCACACATCCCTGAATCACAAAGGCCGTTTAATTAGAATAGATAGCTTTTTTGAAAGCACTAAAAAAAACTGTAGCGTAAAGAGCGAGGTATTGACTTGGGGGAGAAACCCCTCATATACGTAATAATTTCTGTTCATTTTGAGTTCTAATGTTGCTTCTTACTTTCAGTTGAAAAAACTTGTTTTTTTTAAATTTAATTTCTGATCGTTTTTTAAATAATGCTTGGAATTCCGGCGCCCCCTTCATAGAAATGTTCCTTACCTCAAAGAAACATCCTCCACGGAAAGATTCTCCCGAGTAACCCCCTCCTCCCCCACCCCCCCACCAAAAAAATTCTTCCTGAAAATGCCTGTATACTTCCAAATAACAAATACAATATGCAAGCAATGGGCAAAGTTCATAACTTGCAGCCCTTCCCCAGGGAACTCTGGGGGATTAAGTCATCGTAAAAGACATATTTATTAGATTTTCGACTATGCTAAACAAAATGGCTGTCTCAAAATTTGAATTGGGTGACTTTGAGAAAAAAATGAGCGTGGGAGGGGGCCTAGTTGCCCTCCATTTTTTTGGTCACTTAAAAAGGGCACTAGAACTTTTAATTTCCGTTCCAATGAGTCCTCTTACGATATTCTAGGACCACTGGGTCAATACGATTACCCCTGGAAAAAAAACAAACAAACAAATAAACACGCACCCGTGATTTTTATTCTGGCGAAAAATGGAAAATTCCTCATTTTTGTAGATAGGAGCTTGAAACCTATACAGTAGGGTTCTCTAATACGCTGAATATGATAGTGTGATTTTCATTAAGGTTCTATAACTTTTAGGGGGTCTTTCCCCCTTTTTTCAAAAATCAGCCAAATTTTCTCAGGCGCGTAACTTTGGATGGGTAAGATTAAAGTTGATGAAACTGATATATTTGAAATCAGAATTAAAATCTGATTCTTTTGAT
Source organism: Artemia sp. Qi Xiang Cuo (assembly GCF_049724085.1). NCBI lineage: Eukaryota > Metazoa > Arthropoda > Branchiopoda > Anostraca > Artemiidae > Artemia > Artemia sp. Qi Xiang Cuo. The sequence goes on from NC_142794.1 coordinate 85,139,139, forward strand.
GTATCTATTGGTACCAAAATTTCGGTTTTTAGAGTTTCGGTTACCATTGAGCCGGGTCGCTCCTTACTTACAGTTCGTTACCACGAACTGTTTGATAATCAGCTAACAATGTATTTTTCTAGGATAATTCCAAGAATTATAACCAATCTCTTTTATTTAAGGCTGACCTAATTTAGTTACAACTGGTTTGAGAGTTTTACCCTTAAATCATCAAATTTCAAAGTCACAGTTCACTATTACTACTATCACCTTACTTACAATATGACGATGAAAATTCCGAATTGGCTGAGTCATAGCTAAATTTTAAATAAATTCAATTTGAATGAATTGTCAATAACTGTACTGTAGCATAAGTAAGAAGCTACCTGGGTTACTAGTAACCGAAACCTTAAAAGTGGAGTTTTGATGACAATATATACATTAAAAGAATTATTGTCTTCTACGGTGATTCCAAATATAAATATATATATATATATATATATATATATATATATAAAATTTCAACGTCACACGTCAAAAGCTACGAGCCTGGGGGACTTTGCCTGATTTTTGAAAAAAAGGAAACACGCCCCCAAGAGGGTAAGTGATCTTGATCCTTACCCTCTTGGTAAGGTTACCCCGTCAAACTCAGCCCACCAGAGAACCTTGTTGTAAAGGCTTCAAGGTCCCATCTATGAAAGTGTGGAATTTTGCGTTTTTTTTTTTCAAGTAGTAAGATCAAGGGTATGTTTACGTACCAAACCAATGGTCCCAGCAAATCGGGAGATGGTTTATTTGAACGGATATGAAACGTTCTGGTGCCACTTTTAAGCAGCAAAAAGATTCTACTGCAGCAAAGTGGCGTTTTATGCTATTTTTGGGGTAAAAAACTACAATTTTTATCGGGGAAAAATTTTAAGATAGCCGCTTGATTTAAAATTACCAAAAAACTACAAATCAAACTTCTTAGTTTCAGAGGCAGCAATACAGCGCGATAGAACATCCATTATGCAAGTCACGCAGATCATAACGAAAGAAACGGTTCATATATGCATTTGTTTTAAACCTTCATTAAACTAAGTTAATTAGCTTTGGGTTTTTGATAAAATTATATACCGTGATGTGTGATTGCAAATCAGCTATTATGGAGGAACACCGGTTAGTCATTGTCTATGGGGGAGGGGCACCTAATGCCACAAAAAGTGTATTTTTTAAGTTCAAATTTTCTTTGTTTTAGCAAAGTTTAAACAGAGATAATGGATTTTGAGTTCTTTCTTTTATATTAGAAAGCTCGTGCCATTGAACTGTAAGTAAGAAAGAACTCATGTCAATTGTGATTTTAATATATGCATTAAAAGAATGAACTTGTTGTGGCGATTCCAAGTGTAGAAAATGCATTAAGCTTAAGATTACCTAATAAAAGCAACGGATTCTAGAACATTTACTCCGTATACGAAAACAGGGGGGAATTCCCCTAAGAGGACTGGTTACCTTGATGAAAATAATCCATCAAATTTAGAATATCAGAGAACAATTAAATGAGTTTGAAGCCCATCAATAAATATGTGATTTTTTTTCCCCAAGAAGGATGATCACGGGTTCGTGTTTTTTTTTCTGTTTCCTTTTTTCGTCAGGTGTGATCGTATCGAACCAATGGTCCTAGAATATCAGGAGGGCTCTTTAGAAAGACCGTTGCAATTGTTATCGGCATTTTTAAGTAGCAAAGAAGATTACGCCAAATTGCAATTTTTTGGAAAGGCCGTTGAAATTAATATCGACCTTTTTAAGTAGCGAAAAAGATTACGCCAAATCACAGTTTTGACAGAAAGGGTAGCACAAATCATCGATTTAAAATTATCATAAACTTATATATTGAGCTTTCAATTTTAAAGACAGTATTGCCACATGGTGGTCCATTCGTTCATAAAGATGCAAACAGTTTACACAAAATAAACGGTTAATGCACAAAATGGACAAGGGGGCGGAGTAAGTGCTGCCAATGTTCAAAGAATTCGCCTTGAAAGAATTCGTGGGAATGATGAACCTATAATTAATTTCGGATATTTCAGACGCCTCCTTGCTACTAAGAAATACCTAGAGGGGTTCATTTTTCAGAGATGATGATCATTCTTATGAATGTTAAACTTGACTGTAAAAAAGAGGGTTGAAGGAGGGATTAGTAACCCCCCTTCAAATTCAAGAGATGCTTGGATACAACAGCCGCTAGTAATAACCTGTAAGTAAAAAGCGGCCATTTTGCCAATAGGAATCGAAGCTTGTCAGTGGAAAACCGAATGGCACGTTGTTGACAAGTTTCTATGCTTATGGCATTGAAGAGAATTTAGGACTACTTAAGTTTCTTTGACAAAACTTTTGGACATATTGGAGACAAAGCGTTATCCAATAGACGGAAGTAAATACCTTTTCGGCTATTTTGACTTGACTGATGTATTCAACAATTTTTTTTTGGCTTTTCTCTGTCTACAATTAGCCATGTCTAGATGCAACCTATTTATGCAACCTACTGCAAAATACTTGATAACTTCAATTCATTGGCCCCACAAAAAGTCCCCGAAATTTTTGAGCATATAAATACATTCTTAGACCACACTGGCTTTACATGACAAACGAAACTCAGAGAAGAGAGAAAGTAACAAAATGAAAAATAAAATAAAAAAGGGTGAAAAAACGAGGATTTTGTCAGCCAGATAACCATTAATATGAAAAAATATATTAAAATTTTTCTAAAAGGACCTCCACCAATTCGTCCTAATTGATAAAAAAAAAAAAAAAAAGAGAAAAAAAAAACGAGAATCTAACCTTTCGCAGTTTCCTGTACAAAGACAGAATAGACACACTGGGTGTCTATTCTGTCTTTGTACAGGAAACTTCGAAAGGTTAGATTCTCGTTTTTTTTTCTCTTTTTTTTTTTTTTTTTTTTGTTTGGCACCCAGGACGACTTGGCGGAGGTCCTTTTCGAAATATTTGCTTATATTTTGTAATCTTAATGGTTCGCTGGCTGACAAAATCCTCGTTTTTTCACCCTTTTGTATTTAATTTTTCATTTTGTTACTTTCTCTCTTCTCTGAGTTTCGTTCGAGCATATATAAGTATGTATCGGATTAACGACATTTTTTGACGTCTAAGGTCCTTGTGTCTGCCCTGAAGTGTGTTACTACAGCTGGACTAGGACCCTGTGTCCCGTATTACCAAGCTGAGGTATAAGCCACTGCGCCACCACTGAACAAATTTTCAAGCATTATGTCAAATCTTTTGTTTGTTTGAATTTCCCGCCCAAGTGTGACGTTTCTTCGAATCGTTTCCTATGAGCTCTGTTTTCACCATCCTTACACAAACTTTTAGCTAATGGTTGGATGGTGCTAAATTCAATGAAAAAATAGCAAATGCAAGCTCTGGTATCCAATCCACAGTGGGCTGAGAGACATCTTGTGTCATGGATACAAACTGTATTTTCAATTTCGAATTATTAGTGGATATTGTGCAACATTTATAGTGACGCAACTCTTTATTTGGAGCTTCTCTAAAAGCAGGTTGCCCATTGGCTACATTTTTATGGTATATTGTGTCCAAATGTTTGACTAGCGTAGGACCTAAAGCAAATAAATCTTCGTAATTACAAAACTTGCCATAAATTCCAAGTCTCCTAGAAGTACAAACATTTGCTGCAGTTAACGAAGTTTTTTGCTTTAGATCTGAAATATCGCAATAAATTTGGTTTTCTTAAGTCAGGAGTAATCTCAGGTAAAAAATGACGATTTATTTCAGCAAACATGTGGGAAATTTCTGAGATCTGACTGTTTGCCATTACCCGAGGGCTCTAGGCGATTTCTCCCGGAACCCCTCCTCTTCCTCCTTTGGAAATCCAACCCCACCCCGCACAAAATATCCCACCCCACCCCTCCCCCACGGAAAGTTTTCCCCACATTCAAAATTGAGTAGCCAAAGGGAAAGTATGACACATAGAAAGAAGGAAGAAAATAAGGGACTTAAAATCTTCTAAAATTTCTACCGTATTGAATTGAGTTTTAAGTTTTACCTCGTTTTTTTAGTTTTATTTTGTAGTGATTTCTTTTTAATTCATTTTCATCTACCTGGTCTGACGTGCATTTTTAAATAAGACTGGGGATAACGTGGCAGTGATTCTGTAAAAAAAAAATCATTTAAGATTCACATCATTAAGCCTATGTTTTCATAGCTGAGTTGATCTTAAAGACCATTTCCATTGTATTAAAAATTTGAATTTTCCATGCGGAGCTGTTACGCGAGACGAGTCATTTTCAATTTCAAGTCTTCTTGCACTTGCTAAAACTGGTTAAGTGGCTCTTTGCCAATCAAAACTTCGCTAGTAGTTGCAACTCCTTTGCCATATGCTACGTGTCGCAGACAAATAAACTACCTTAGATGTAATTTGGATACGACTTTTAACAGGCTTGATTAAAAAAAGCACACAAGAAGTATTTTGGGTACATAATTTTAGACAGCAAAATTGTCAGTTAAGAAATTCGGTACCCAAGCAGTTCAGACGCCTCTCTAGGTGGTGGGTAAGGGAATATTCTTCAGCTGTGGAGGATAATCTCAAAAATAAAATAAGAGGGTGCTGACCAGGAAGAGACCCAGTTTCCGGGGGTCTTCAATAGTCGTAGCAGCCTTGTCTGGGGTATAAATAAAGAAAGAGGAGGTGAACTCCTCATAGCAATCTTGATGGATACACCAGAACGTGGACACGTCCCAATGATGTTAAACTCAATAGCCTAGATAGGAAGACACACATTAGAGTACCAATTGCCCAAGCTAGAAGCAGAGAGGATTGGCCTGTCGTTGCTTCGAAAGTCAGCCAAGAAACTTTTCTTTATGAATTATGACTGGGCAATCAAAGCTGCCGTGTCCGGGGAAACTGACGAACAAGTTAACGCATCTGGGGCAACTGAAGTGTTGACAGCCAACAGTGTTGGAAGCCCATCTAGACAATGTATGAGAAGTCTGTCACAAACGTATTTTAGACAGATTTTAACTTCAAAACTAACAACCCAAATCGGAACACCAAATCTTGGGGCACTTGCACAACCAGGAAAGGAAGACTTGCTCCTCCACGAAGCAGGCTGATGTGGATATCATTGTGAGAAGTGGGATATTATTCATCGCTCGGAGACACGTCGATATGTTGCTCGCGAAGAACGGACGAAAGTGATGATCTGACTCACAAGGAAGATTAGCCAACTCAAAACTCTCTGTGGTACAAGTGTACGTTCCTGGTTTCTCAAGGTTAGACGAATATCGGACGGTTCTACTCTCAGCTTCAATCTTTTGCTGACGTCATCAAAAAAGAAAAAGAAAAAAAATGGTACCGCTACAGTCCTGAGAGACTTCAATGCTATCTTGGAAAGTGACAACAGCGGAACCGTAAATATTATAGGCCTATTCGGAATCGGGCAGGTCAACAAAAAAGGAGAGTGACTCGTTGAATTCTTTCTTGAAAGTGAGCTTTCTTGTAACAAACACTATGTTTAAGCACCGGTAAAAGAGGAATGTCGCTTGGTGATGGAAGATATATATTGGTATGGAAGATATAACCTGATGGAAGATCTATCTGCAAATAGATTACATAAGGGTATCTTGACCGGTGGAAATATTCGTTCGACAATATAGGCAGAATATATGGTGTAGAACATCCTATAGTATATATTTTTACATTGTTATTTCTTTTAATTCTTTAAGCCTTTTTTTTGGGGGGGGGGGCATTTGAAATATTCCACCTATATTCCAAAATATAGGCAGAGTATATGGTTTTGAATATCATGTAGTATTTATTTTTACATTTTCATGTCTTTTAATTATTTTTTGTTGTTGTGTTTTTGGGGGGTTGAGTTGTTTGAAATATTTTACTTGTATTCAAAAACATAGGCAGAACATTTGATGGGTGATATCTTACAGTATTTTTTTTTCGAGGGCTGAGTCGTAATAGCAGGGTATGATAACGGTAAAAAAAAAAAATAATTTGAAACTAAGAAGTTAAGGGCAACCGTTAAAGGGCTACCCTATTATGTTCACATAGGTAAGTGGCTGGGACAACGAAATACGAGTAATTACTTCGCGTGGACTCGGTCTCGACATCTATGGTACATGATATCAGTGCACCCCTTGAGATCGAGAACGAATCCGCTAGGCATACATCAGAAGGTTAACATGTAGCCAAACTTCGAGTCAGAACTAAGAAAATTTAAGATGGACAGGACCGTATATTCCGCTTATATTTTGGAATATATGTAGAATTACAGTTAAATCTCTTTTTTCTTCATTATTTTTTGTCTTGCATTCTCTTTGGGAGCTCAATTTTATATGAGGGGGGGGGGGGGGTTAAGCATGGTAATTGTCCGGGAGAGTTTCAGTGAGACTGCTTAGGAATTAGCTGGACACCGTTCAAATAAATCATTGCGCTAATAGGGAATTCAGTCATTACAAAAAAAGACTAAAAATTATATTGATTTAAAATAACGATGAAAGTTTGTTAAAAGAAAGGCCACAATAGAATTAATGAACGGATTAGTAATTGGCTTTAACGTAAAAAAAACTGCACGAGAAATACGGCACAAGGTTCGTAAATAAGGTTTTCTCTTACTGTATTTTTACAAGTCAAATCAGAATTATTATTACTATTTTTATTGGGCGTAAATCAACAGGATTAATTATTTTTTAATGTAATATTAAAAACTATCATATTACCCTATCCCCAATGGTTTTAGTTATTTTTGGCAATCCATTCTTCGTCTACAGGTATTCGTAACCGCAGCCGTAAACATAAGAAAACGGGAGTAATCTAGACAGTTTGGAGGGGAAAAAACAGCATAAAACATGACCAGATTAGGCAAATCCAAATCTGTTATATATATTCGTACTTAAAACGTAAACATGGTCATTATGAACTTGTCTTCATAACTCGTTTGGTCTCCGGGTCTCGTTTCCTCTGCACAACCGTTTAAATGGGGGAGGTGGGAAACTTGGATTTTTAATGGTGGTAAGTCTTATAAGAAATCAGCGCGTGGAAGCACAAAAAAACATAACATATTAGGGAAAAAAGAAATTGATTGAGTAGAGCTTGTGGCCGGACTCCAGCAAAAATTTGTAGAATAGCATAGACAATCTTTAGCAAAAGGAGTTAAAAAGCTAATCGAAGATTCCAATGATAAAATACAGACAACAAAAATTTGTAGTCCAATGTAATTTCTAGATTGAAAATAAAGGACCTGTATGTAGTTGTCTAAGCTAGAGGCCAATTGTTTATTGTGATTTTCCTGAGCCAGATTTACCGGAGCTAGCTGCGATTCAGGAAAGAAAATTCGTCGATCAACTTTGTCAAACATGCCAAAAGGAAGCAGCTAAAAGCTTGAAATGTATTTAATTTTGAAACTAAGTGCAGTCATATTTCATTCAAAAATATGAATTGTTGCAATCCTTTCAGAAAAATAAGGTACTTGGAAAATAATATGATTACTCATATTGGATTTTCTCTATGTAACGCTTAGCCCAACTTTCATTACCTTGACTTTAAGAGAGTTTCGCAGGATTCTCAAATAAATTCAGATTGAAAAAAATAATTGAGACAAATCTTACGAAAAGACATATGCATCGGCCCAAGCCAACTCACAGGCAGATTTCAGTAGAGATGCCTTATTGACTCGTGTCAGTACACCATATATGGGCATAGAACCATGTGGTTTATGGTTTTTGTCAGTGAGAATTTGAAAAAACAGGAATTTTGTCACATTTATGTCTGTTTTCATGGATGGTTATGTGTGTTGGTCGATTTATTTGATGTTTTTCATGGATGTTTTATGGTTTTTGTCAGTGAGAATTTGAAAAAACAGGAATTTTGTCACTTTTATGGATGTTTTTATGGTTTTTGTCAGTGAGAATGAAAAAACAGGAACTTTCTCACATTTATGTCTGTTTTATGGATTTTGTCAGTGAGAATGGAAAAACAGGAACTTTCTCACTTTCATGGATTATTGAGTCATTAATCAAATTGTTTCCGGGCAAGGTTAATTAATGTCTGACAGATGACGTCAAGTTAATTAATGTCTTTGATTTATTTTCAAAGAGAATGTTTCCGGGGCAAAGTTTAGATCACACATGACAGTTGATGTCATGATTGATTGATTGACATGGAAGGGGAATTAATTTGTTGTTTCTAAAGAGAATTGATTCTCGAAAGGGGAATTAATTTGTTATTTCTAAAGAGAACTGTCTCCGAGCGAATGTTTAGATCTTAGCGATGAATTGTTTTAGCGCGGGAATCAGGTTTCCAAATAATTTGAAATGCGTCAGCGCAGAGATGCCAAAACAAAAGGAACACGCTGAAATTACGTTTAGGGATTATTTGGGCGAAACCGTTTTAGCCATTTTAGGGAATTATTTCGGCGAAACAGTTAGAGACATTTTAAGAGATGATTTAAAAGATGATTTTAGAAGAGAATTTGAGGGTAAAACTCTGTGGTCGTTATAATACACAAGTTGTTTTTTAACAGTGTCGTGAGGTCCCCTACCTCGACCCCAAACGGTTCCAATCCCCCTACTCGAACCCAAAAGGGTTCCGATCCCCCTACCCCAACCCCAAAGGGTTCCGATCCCCCTACCCCAACCCCAAAGGGTTTCAATCTCCCTACCTCAACCCCGAAGGAAGCCCCCGGTCCTCAAGGGTCCCCCCCAGCCCCACAAGGGCCCACAGACCCCCAAAGGCTCTCCCCGGGCCCCCAAAGGCCCTCCCCCGGTCCCCAAAGGTCCACCGGGCTCCCAAAGGACCAATCGGCGCTCAAGGGCCCCCCCAGCCCCCAAAAGGCCCTGCCCGGGCCCCCCTCAAGGATCTCCCCGGTCCCCAAAGGTCCACCGGGCTCCCAAAGGACCATTCGGCCCTCAAGGGCCCCCCAGACCCCCAAAGGCCCTCCCCCGGTCCCCAAAGGTCCCCCGGACCCCCAAAGGCCCTACCCGATCCTTAAAGGCCCCCCAGGCTCCCAAAGGGCCCCCGAACCCCCAAAGGCCCTCCCCCGGTCCCCAAAGGTCCACCGGGCTCCCAAAGGACCATTCGGCGCTCAAGGGCCTCCAGACCCCCAAAGGCCCTCCCCCGGCCCCCAAAGGCCCTCCCCCGGTCCCCAAAGGTCCCCCGGACTCCCAAAGGACCACCCAGCCCTCAAGATCCTCAAACGCCCTCCCCGGGCCCCCCAAAGAGCCCCCTCTCCATTTTTTAATACTTTTTTATGGCTTTATTATATCTTTTCAGAGCAAGTTCCTTTCTTAATGTTCATTCTAAACCCATTTTCCAACTTGAAGTACTTATCTTTTTCACCCGCAACTAAACTTTACAGCTTTTTGGATACCTCAACACCAAGAAATACTTTTCAAGGACCATTTCAGAGCAAGTTACTTTCTTAATGTCTCTTCTAAACCCATTTTCAAGCTTTAAGTACTTATCTTTTTCACACACAACAACACTTAATAGCTTTGTGGATACCTCAACACCAAGAAATACATTTCAAATACCATTACAGAGCAAGTTACTTTCTTAATGTCACTCCTAAACCCATTTTCCAACTTGAAGTACTTATCTTTTTCACCACGACTATACTTTACAGCTTTTTTGGTTACCTCAACACCAAGAAATATTTTTCAAAATTCATTTCAGAACAAGTTACTTTCTTAATGTCCCTCCTAAACCCATTTTGCAACTTGAAGTCCTTATCTTTTTCACTCACAACTATACTTTACAGCCTTTTGGATACCTCAACATCAAGAAATACTTTTTAAAGACCATTTCAGAGCAAGTTACTTTCTTAATGTCACTCCTAAATCCTTTTTCCAACTTGAAGCACTTATCTTTTTCACTAACAACTATACTTTAAAGCTTTTTGGATACCTCAACACCAAGAAATACTTTTCAAAGACCATTTAAGAGCAAGTTACTTTCTTAATGTCCCTCCTAAACCAATTTTAAAACTTGAAGTAATTATATTTTTAACCCACAACTACACTTAAAAGCTTTTTGGATACCTCAACACCAAGAAATACTTTTCAAGGACCATTTCAGAGCAAGTTACTTTCTTAATGTCACTCCTAAATCTATTTTCCAACTTGAAGCACTTATCTTTTTCACCACGACTATACTTTACAGCTTTTTGGATACCACAACACCAAGAAATACTTTTCAAAGACCATTTCAGAGCAAGTTACTTTCTTAATGTCCATCCTAAACCCATTTTCCAACTTGAAGTACTTATCTTTTTCACCCACAACTTTACTTTACAGCTTTTTGGATACTTCAACACCAAGTAATACTTTTCAAAAGTCATTTCAGAACAAGTTGCTTTCCTAATGTCCCTTCTAAACCCATTTTCCAACTTGAAGTACTTATCTTTTTCACCCGCAACTATACTTTACAGCTTTTTGGATACCTCAATACAAAGAAATACTTTTCAAAGACCATTTCAGAGCAGGTTACTTTCTCAATGTCCCTCTTAAACCCATTTTCCAACTTGAAGTACTTATCTTTTTCACCCCAAACTATACTTTACAGCTATTTGGATACCTCAACACCCAGAAATACTTTTCAAAGACCATTTCAGAGCAAGTTACTTTCTTAATGTCCCTCCTAAACCCATTTTCCAACTTGAAGTACTTATCTTTTTCACCCTCAACTATACTTTACAGCTTTTTGGATACCTCAACACCAAGAAATACTTTTCAAAGACCATTTCAGAGCAAGTTACTTTCTTAATGTCACTCCTAAACCATTTTCCAACTTGAAGTACTTATCTTTTTCACCCACAACTATACTTTACAGCTTTTTGGATACCTCAACATCAAGAAATACTTTTTAAAGACCATTTAAGAGCAAGTTACTTTCTTAATGTCCCTCCTAAACCCATTTTCTAACTTGAAGTACTTATCTTTTCACCCACAACTATACTTTACAGCTTTTTGGATACCTCAACACCAAGAAATACTTTTCAAAGACCATTTCAGAGCAAGTTACTTTCTTAATGTCCCTACTAAACCCATTTTCCAACTTGAAGTACTTATCTTTTTCACCCACAACTTTACTTTACAGCATTTTGGATACCTCAACACCAAGAAATACTTTTCAAAGACCATTTCAGAGCAAGTTACTTTCTTATTGTCCCTTCTAAACCTATTTTGCTACTTTAAGTTCTTATATTATTCACCAAAAACATTATTTTAGAGCTTTTTGTATCACCCAAAACCAAGAAATACTTGTCAAAGAACATTTCAGAACAAGTTACTTACTTAATGTATATCCTAAGCCCATTTTCTAATTTGAAGTACTTATCTTTTTTACCCTAAACTATACTTTACAAATTTGGATACCTCAACACCAAGAAATATTTTTCAAAAGTCATTTCAGAGCAAGCTACTTTCTTAATGTCCCTCCTAAACCCATTTTGCAATTTGAAGTACTTATCTTTTTCACTCACAATAATACTTTACAGCTTTTCGGATACCTCAACACAAAGAAATACATTTCAAAGACCATTTCAGAGCAAGTTACTTTCTTAATGACAATCCTAAACCCAATTCCAACTTGAAGTACTTATCTTTTTAACCCTCAACTATACTACAGCTTTTTGGATACCTCAACATCAAGAAATACTTTTCAGAGACCATTTCAGAGCAAGTTACTTTCTGAATGTCACTCCTAAATCCATTTTCCAACTTGAAGTACTTAACTTTTTCACTCACAACTATACTTTACAGCTTTTTGGATACCTCAACACCAAGAAATACTTTTCAAAGACCATTTCAGAGCTAGTTACTTTCTTAATGTCTCTCCTAAACCCATTTTCCAACTTGAAGTACTTATCTTTTTCATCACAACTAGACCATACAGCTTATTGGTTACCTCGACACCAAGAAATTCTTTTCAAAGACCATTTCAGAGCAAGTTACTTTCTTAATTTCCCTCCTAAATCCATTTTTCGACTGGAAGTACTTATCTTTTTCATCCACAAGTGTACGTTACAGCATTTTGGTTACCTCAACACTAAGAAATACTTTTCAAAGACCATTTCAGAGC